>NC_068358.1:62894449-62974449 GCF_020536995.1 Dreissena polymorpha | reverse complement strand
TTCATGCCAGTTTTGAACTTTTCCCTTACACACGAAATACGTGTTGTGGTTGTCACTTTCACAGCAGCTAATTAATTTACGTTAATGTTTTCCAAGAAATCCAAACAATCTTGTATGTCCGTCCTAACAGTAGAACATTATCAACATTTATTTTTTATTCCCATAAAGTCGCTATATGACCTACACTGAATCGGTATGACTTAAAATCCAGCAAATAAATAAATTGAATATATATCTCAATAATAATTGAATCTACTGTACATGATGTATATAAACCTTATGACAACGTTTGTCTTCACGAAATCTCAGATACATATAACACTTAGTCAAAGTAAAAACCTAGATCACCAATTCAAATGATAATAATCAACATTGTATTCACAAACGTTTCGCAGTTATGAATTGGCACGTACGACAATGACTTGTTTTAAAAACAGCATTTACTTTTAACCCCAATAGCTAAATCATATATTAAGCTGACAGCCTGTCACCCTTCCTTACTTCCATCTGTTTTATTCAACAAAGGTGAATAGTTGGCATCACTGTGTATAGTGTTTTACGACCACAAAATTTTAGCAAAATCGCCCCACCAGTATCTATATATATACTTTCAATACTTTTATTTACGCAAGTTCTCTTAAGGTAGCGCACCCCTAATGATTTCCCGCGATTTCTTCGAAGGTTGAAGAGCCTTATATTAGGTGCCGTAGCCTTGTGGTTAAGGCGATAGACTAGAAATCTTTTGGGATATTCCCGCGCAGGCTCGAATCCTGCCGACGACGTATACTTTTTTGCGACGCGTTTTATTTCTTTTCTAACGTAATATGATTTAATATGGCATATAAGCTATGTTTATTGTTGAATATGTTGCAATATTTATGTACATTCTTCAATTTTTAAAATTAAAACAACGTTATGGCTAAATTGGGTGATTTACTGCTGAAAATACGAACCATGCATGTTGCATTTTTATTTTTATTTCAAAAAGTAAACGGTAAATCTGTCTATTTCTTGGTATTTTTGCTGTATATAGTGTATCTATAAAAACTAAGTTCAAAATATTACTTAAATGATACTATTTTGAATTTTATGACACTTTGTTTTTAACCAATCTATTTTCTACTTGCCTGAAACCACTTACATTTCATGGCGCTCTTCCATAGATAACAAGTTATAAAAAATAAATGTCTGTAAAAGTAAACTTTTTTCATCTTGTTTAAACTTTAAACACCTTTACTGCATATGTACACACCAACTGCATGCCTATATTTGGAAATCTGGATGAATTATGGAACTTTCATATACCCCAGGGGTGCACAAAAACTGGACAAAAGCCGAGTGTCGGGGTGGTTTTGAAAAAATCAGTATAGTTTGTTAAAAAGCACGGAAAGACTACCTAAAAATTTGCATGTAGTTCAGTAAAATGATGCTGATTAAGAAAATAATAGATTAGATTATGTTTGGATAGGTGCCCATTACAGGTGCGCTACCTTAAGGAGCAATTGCAAATCGTCTTATTTTCTTCCAGATTATAGCATATTTTCTGATTTGAATCGATAAAAAGACCATTATTTGACCCAATGCGTTACATAATCGGTATTTATGTTTATTTTGAATGATTTCGAATACCTTTTTTTCTTAACTCTGTGATCTTCTGTTTGGTAAACTATAGACCCGAAACGGTACCATTGACGCAAATGTTGACACGGATACGCGAGTATCCATTTTCCCCGCGAATAGGGTTTTCGGGTTCCTGCTGGATTTACAATTTATAAAACCCATTCGTGTTTGATGAATTTACGTTTGGGCCTGATTACGCCCTGTATATGCTTTCATGTAAGTGTCCAGTGAGGATACGATAATGTGATGGCATAGATCATACAGGAATGTAACGACGTGGTGGTAAGAAGATTAGAGGGTTCTAAATCGGTTATTTATTAAATAGCATGCCTATCCGTAATATCGACCCTCTTGATGAATACATACGAATTTTGGAAGTGAACAAATACAAAAACACGCATGTGTTATATGTCAATCTATAGTTAAATGTGTATTATTGGACATAAAAACGAAAACTGCATTTAAATCGACAATATTTTGACAAAATATAGGCTAGACTAAGCTCCCTGTAATAATTAGTTTCGTGTACAATTGTCTCATAGTATCGGCCCTTCTGTTTTGTTTATAAGAATTGTTTTTATACTATGCTCGCGTGTGTTTGTTCTTAAAAAAGAAACGTAATGGAAAAACGAAACTCTTACTAATGTTGTTCTTCAAATATTTTTACATTTTATTCAAAAATAAGCGGCATATAAAACATTTGATAAAGCTACTATTATTCAATAAACAAACTAACATATAATTGTATGTGACGTAATTAAAAATCATAGCATAAACCTGGAAAACCGGAAATCATGAGAATGATCGTCGTTATAGTCATGGATAGCCATCAAATAAATTACAACTTCATACAATTGAAAAAAAACACATTAACTTTCCAGCACTTCTTGAGGGTTTTTCGTTAAAAGGCACGATTCTATGAGGAGGGACAGATACTATGAGAGTAAGGGGTGTGCAAACGATTCAGCTATTTTACGTTAGTACTCTCAGTTTAGAGTTAAATGAATTAAATCTCATAGCTCTGGCATTTCTGTATACGACGCAACCTGCTTACATGAAGGGCCCTTACAAACAAATCATTATTAACAACATACATTTTTGTGAAGGTGTCAATAATTTACATGCATCCTGCAAAATCAATCGCGGTTATGAAAGTAGTTTCTAGCCTTCCTGTGGCGTGCAACAAATACACCGTGAAAGTTTATCATCTACACAATTTCCGATAGAGGTCGCTATAAAAAAATACAAGAAAGTAGAATATCGATTGTATTACTTTTAGGAATATTATGCTTATTACTAGCATTTGTACAAGTTGCCCTTTGATATGTAAGTGGACGGATTTTTTTGTATATAAGCTAGATTAAAACAATCTATGCCCGAATCCGCAAATAATAATATTTTAAACTGAAATCAATATTGCAAGTTGGCAATAAAAAATGAAACTCCGTTTATATTAGTTAGTAGAATACTAAAGATGATGCATAAGTTAACAATTCTCCTCCTCTACCACTACCTTTCCATTAATACTATGTTAGTTCTATAAATCTCCCAAATCCATAGTGAAAGGATTTTAGTGTTAATTTTGTTGACATGTTTCGCTGTTTTGGGTTCTTTTTTTTTGCCTTTATTCATTTTCATTTTGAAATTAACATTTTCTTAGAAACAAAAAGTTAAGATTAAAATTTCATGCAAAACAGAAAATGAAAATTAACCCTATTTGTGCAATTTGCATGTATGATTGACCATGCAGTTGAATAAAACACCATTAAAGTGACCTTTTCACAGATTTTGGCATGTATTTAAGTTTGTCATTAAATGCTTTATATTGATAAATATAAACATTGGATCTAAAAAGCTCCAGTAAAAACAAGAACAAAATTAAATAAAGACAGAAAAGTAACCCTAAACTGGGCTCGAAACACTGACCCCTGTAGTCAAAGTCTATCACTAAGACCACTCTGCCATACGTATACTGTACCACGGTTGACTCGCGGTACTTAAGGACTATTCACCTGCGTCTGGAAACGATCTTCAAATATCAGATAAATGATTTTGAGGACGATGATTTTTAACTTTACTTTATTTGAAAACTGCCTTTTCATGACGAAAATCTTGTAATATGAACTGCTGTAGAAACAAATCTAACACCACCTTCTGCCATTGTTGTGTATTTTTTCTCCCGGTACATTCGTGGTAAATGGGTTAAACAGCACCAATTTTAAATAAAACATCAATAATCAAAGCTCTGACATACCATTTAAAGTAACAATCAATAAAGAATATAACAAGTTAAATATATGGAATTTCAGACATCAAATCAGGGACTACCCAAGGCCTTAAAAATAGGGAGAAGTGACTTCTCCTTTTTTCCGAAACAGGGAGAAGTTGTGGAAATCAGGGAGACGTTTGTGCGAACAATATCAAAAACAAAACATGTTCATTTCACAACTTTTATTATTTCTATCATTTTACTATGCGTATTTGTAAAAAACAATAAATTCTCATTGAAATCTACAATCTATTTAAGTAATTTAAGATATGTACCGGTAGCCCCTTTTCATCACATTTATCGTCATTATATTACCATCATTCCTATGACTGCTTTTGTAACAAAACACAATCGTAATGCATAGAACATCTAGTATATCTATTACTGTTTATCCGAATACTATACACGTCCGAAATATGTACACTTAAGAATGCCTTACCTGTTTAACTTTAATAATCCAATTTTTCCTTGTTGTTATCTGGTTTAACAAACCCTATCAAATGTTTGTTAAAACCAGTTAATGCTTCATCCATTACTTAATCACCATTACTTGTAATTTGAATTGCCAGCTATGAATTGAACGCGGGTTGAATGTTACAATGTCCGCCATTTGCAATGTCGAAGGTCATAACGTAGCAATTTAATTCATACTCGGAAAATTTATATCTAATGGAGGAATTTTTTTCTCAATGTTTATGTGTAGTATTACGACTTGTTAATATAAAAAATGAATGTGATTGCAGTTTATATCAGACGGGTGTTTAATACTCGTAATTATCGGTGGATTAACAAACTGACAAAACTCGCTGGACTTAATCGTGGATCTACGTAATTAATAGACCTTTGATCAATTTTGTTTTTCTTTAATTATTTTTGCCGACTTTCTTTAAAACTGCAATTATCGGATGGTCAAACAATTATCACGTTATTATTAAACAACTTGCGGCACGCGCGAAGAGGCACGAGTGTGTTGTTATAGGAACCAATATTAAGGGACTGCTTTGTCACGGTCAATTAACGATCCGTGCGGGGGGTAAATTGTGTAACCGTTAGATAAACAACAAAAATAAACTTGTTAATCGCCTGCGGGCAGTAGCACGCATTGGCAATAATAATCGGGCGGCTTGATTTTCGCTTTTCCGGTCTTGTTTACTAAAAAAATCAGGCGACTTGATCTTCGCTTTTCTGGGCTCGTAGGGCGATATCACGGGCGTTAGAGCGAAATTATCGCCCGTAGGGAAGTCCCTGCAAATAAAATAAAAAGCACAGTTATTTTCAAGCAATGTCGTATTTTTTCGTTTCGGAAGTTAACTGAACTATAAAAATTCAAATATTGTTAAAGTTTGAGTTTTACAACATTTAATCACCAAAAATCGACTCCCAATCTGTAGCGAGAGAAGTTTTATGTCAGATTTGACAAGAAAGTCACGCAGGTTTATTTATAAACATAAGCCAGAGGGCGCTAATGAAATACCGCGACTCAACCCGACCCGCGAGTTAACCGGGTTTGAGTATACTCGTACATTAAGAGATGTATTTTTAGCTCGACTGAAATATGAAATATATATAGTGGAGCTATCCTACTCACCCCAGCGTCTGCGTGCAAATGCTAAAGTTTTTGTACTACCCCAATTATTTTCATTGTCCCTTCACATATTGCTTTCATATTTTGTATTCTTGTTTACCAACATGACCCCCAACCTAAAAACAAGAGCAGACAACTCTATCAAGCATTTTTTCATAATTATGGCCCCTTTTCCACTTAGAATATGCAGCAAATGTTAAAGTTTTTGTACTACCCAATTTATTTTCATTGTCCCTTGACATATTGCTTTCATATTTTGCATACTTGTTTTCCAACATCACCCCAACCTATAAACAAGAGCAGACAACTCTATCAAGCATTTTGTCTTTATTATTGCTAGGGCTGTAACGAATACACTAGGTGACGAATACGATACGTATCACGAATACAGGGTAGCGAATACGAATATTTATTCGTGAATATGAATTTCAATGAACAAAAGTAATACTGACAACTTGACATGACATTATATAGTATGAAACTATGTGTATTTGTCAATTTGAATAATTAAGTATCATTGCATACTGAAAATATGAAATATAATACTTTGAAATAACAAAACACTGCAAATTGTCTTCGTCTCATCGTCTTTTTTGGGGAAACCAAAGTAGCGCCAGACAAACAACGTGTATTTGGCAGGCATGTCAACGATACCAATAGCATTCCTTTTGCAAGGCTCCATGTTTGTTGATAAGTTGCACAATCATTGTCGCAAAGATAAACAAAAAAGAAATTCCATCTGCTAATCCTTTGTGTGTATGTTTAAGCATCAAATCACTCGTATTTACCTAAATAAACATTAAACAACCATCGAAAGATTTTTCAATTCATTTCAATGTTGTAAATATTTAACCGGTGCCTGCCATTTTTGTTGATAATCTCACTGTGTAACATTGTGGGTGGGGTAAACATGATGAAAAACGCCGGAATAAGGAGAAGAACATTTAAATATAGGGGTTAATTGTATGAACCTTCATTTGTAAGGTAAGATGATTAAACTTTCAAACTTGAACCACGTTGTTTGTATTCATCAAATATTCGGTTCGGGAGGTTTCGAATAACGAATACGATTCGTCCACAGCCGTATTCGAGTAATTCGAATATACGAATGTATCATTACAGCCCTAATTATTGCCCCTTTTATACTTAGAATATGCATATTATTGATAAATCTACATGTATATTAAAGTTTGCGTACTACCCCAAATATTTCCTATATCCTTTGACATATTGCTTTTATATGTTGCATACTTGTTTATCAACATGACCCCAACCTATAAACAAGAGCAGACAACTCTATCAAGCATTTTGTCATAATTATGGCCCCTTTAACACTTAGATAATTGAACAAATTGCCATAACTTCTTTATTTATGATCACATTTTATTATTACTTTGACAAAACAACACTTACCTGAATACCACAATGGATTCCACCCAAACAATACCCCACGCCCCTACCCAGAATCCCTTCCCCCCCCCCCCCCCAATTTTTGTTGTTTGTTTGTTTTTAAACATCATCTAATAAATTACAACACCCCACATTATACCCCCCTCTCATCCCCCCTACCCCCCCCCCCCCCCCCCCCTAATATGAACAATTTCCCCATGATGGCTTACGTTATACTGTCAAGCACTCTATAGTCGAGCGCCAGTGAATTTATTTGCCAGAAATTACAGCCGATATTCGGCTGCTTCCCAATTGCTAAAAAATGACGTTTTTCCCCAAAAATTTGATTAAAATTTCCCAAAAAAAGACAAAATTTTCCCAATAAAGCCAATAAGATTACAATGTAATTTAGCAATAATTTCGAACGAGTGCCGATCCAGCTTGCCGAATCGTCGCCGAACAACAACTGACTTACGTATTGTTCGCGAATTTAGCCGAATACGATTTAACGTTGCTATCCACATCTCTCTCTATATTGCGGAGGATACCGATGATAGTCGATGTATCCCGATTGTAAACGCCTGTTTTTACACACGTCCAAGATGGGGGCAAGCAGACGAGAAATTTGCGATGAGCGGCGAAAATGATAAATAACATTCAAATTAACAACAAATATAATATGGTTATTACGGAATAATTTAATGCGTGTGTCAATTAACGCAAAATACAACGTTTGAGATAAAAACAACAAATATTTATTACAAATCTTCACAGTGAATGTGCATCACGGAAATCAGTGTTGGGAAATTGGAGTTAGTCTACCGGTACTCACAAAGTTAAAGCATTTAAGATGAGTATCGTTCGAAAATGAAAAGAGACAAACATGATATGATTTATATGTTAGTGGATCTGTGTAAAATCAGATTCATATGCATATTCTGCTTTATTATGTTTGTCACGCTTTACAGATTACTGAAATAGCATTGAAGTGCAAGATGTTGAAAGGTAAAGAAATGAAATAAATTATTTTAACTCCATTTAATACATCATTGACATAGCAGGGCTCACGCAACTGGGCGACTCGGGCGATTATATCGCCGCGGCTTCCCTGTAATCGCCCTGATCAAAAGCACCGGCGATAACCACTTCGCCCTAAAATCTGGCAATTATCATATCCGCAGCGCTATCAAAGTTGCTTCTGTTTATTACCGAATACACGCCGACGTCAATCAACTGACCAAATCGACGAAACTCCGCCCCCTGGCGTAGTAAATTACCTATTGAAAATTGATAAGCAACCATTCACAGCGCTCGTCATACAGGTATTTGGCAGGGTTCGCTCCTGACTAATCAGAGCGTGGGTTACAAACTCCATTTCGGCAAATAGACAACATGCCGACACCGGGCGAGACACTTTGTTAATTGATGACAATTATCGCATTCAATGTCCCCAAAACAATCAGGATTAAAAGAATGTTGGTCTCTATGTATTAATTGGTATCTGCTATGTTTATAGGTGTCTATAGCAACCGGTGTTTATTTTTGGTGTTATCACTTTAATACACTTATATTTGTTAATGCAGCATCAACATACTAAAACAATATCCCGGAAAGAGAAAAATAATGCAATTAATATCAAGCGTACTTTCGTTTGACAACTGATCATGTAAGATGTAAACACTAACTCCGATCCTTATAAAAAAAGACAGTTCCTCTCGGCTAAGAGGGCTGGGGCAGTAATGTGAAATATCGAATATAATTCTTTAAGATACGCTGGCCGAAGCGCTTGAAGTGATATTATGCGCATATAACAGTATATGCTATGTTTATAGGTGTCTATCGAACCGTAAATTTAGTTTTAGTGCAGATTCGTTCATACGACACACGAACACATATCGAATATAATACTTTAAAGCGGGTATATACGATTTTGTCAAATATTTATGAATTTATATAAACTGTGTAAAAAACATATATATATTTCAATATAAATTAAAATAAAAGTTAAGAAGAACATGTGTCGAAAAATGCAAAATAAGCCAGATATTTAATTCTGAAATTGAAAACGGCTGTACAGCCGAATTCGCCAGCATGTATACCATACATGTACGATGTGCATCTAAACTTAGTTTAACGGTTTATTTGAATTCCTGCAACGACATCTATTCATACGACACACGAACACTAACTCCGATTCTTATACAAAGACGAATGCTTCGGTTATTGTAGGAAAATATGTACGTCATTATGGGCTCGGGGCGCTTATTTGTCTTTGCTGCATTTTATGAAATTCGGCTTTAATGTATAATTTTTCTTGTCTATTTTCGCATGACGCGGCTATGAAAGAGTTATTTAAATGTGTCGAAAAAAAATCTAGGTAGATCAGTTCCCGCGTCGTTGCGGTAATGTTTGTTAAAGTTGTTATTGTCATGCAAACTCGTTGATTTAATCCAACGTTTAATGTTAGCAAGTGTTTGTTTTTTAATTGAATTGTAAACAAAGAGTCGGTTAAAGTCTTCGGAAAATTTGCACTCCGTGTGAATTGACAGTTTGACGTCATCAAAGGATAGCTGCTTCCTGTCTGAAGCAATAATGCGACAAATTTCTCGCCGACAAAATTGGCTTCCTTTGTCTAGCAATCAACAGTCCGAACTAATCGTGTGTTTGTTCCTCAATGGTAATCGTCCAATTAAATAATAGCATGGCAAAGCTCCGCCTTCGAATCTTTTGCAGATAACGTAGGTGGAGTTTAACGGTTAATTGAGCAAGTGTTTTACGCGAGTTGAGTTCCGATGTGCTGAAATTATTTTTTATGGCGAACGCCCGCGTTTACAAGATTCCTAAACGCATATATCGTAAATAACGGCAGTGTTTAATTAGATTATTTATACTATTTTATCTACTTTAATATCGGGTTTGTTTAATATAAATAACATGTTAAACAATATTAATGCGTCACAGACTCGGAAATAAATTTGATGGGGTCGCAATTTTACTGACGCTGATTTTCCTATTGTCTGTAATTTTTACCCGAAATAAATCTTGAGAAGTCCTTGAAAGTCTGCAAGCTGTACTATAAGTAAAAAAGTGCTTTTTGTACTGAGCTGAAGTGCTCAAATGCAAACATACATGTATATATTGAGTTTTATGCTTTGCTCTTGTGTCATATGTATGAATTGATAAAGTAGTGCTTATAAAACTTATTTTTCAACATTATTTTATAATGTTTTTATGCTTATATTTTTGTCAGTAATAAATTTATTAAAAGGAATGATTTTATTACTTTAGTTCATACACATTAACAGGTCATGGTTCATAATGGTCCATCGGTGATCGCAAAAGATCCACTTCTCCCTAAAACTGCCCCACTTCTCCCTCTCCAGAGCTTAGGGAGAAGTGACTTCTCCCAAAAATTGGAGTCTAGCTTGAGCCCTGCATAGCAAGACCACTAAAGCGCTTTTTTATATAAATATTTGTTAATGTTTTCACCATATGATATTTAATTTAAAAAAATACTGAATTAAATTCTTACTGTTAAAGAGGTTATGATTAAATGGTATATTTAAGAATCTATATAGATTATTGCAAGTTCAATATGAATGTGGAAGGATATTTACTTAACATTGTCTTAATTGTAAGAACACATTAAATTAGCACGTTATAATATAAAAATGCTGTCAAACATACTTTAATAATTTTAATTCTGTTCTTATAATCATATTTATAATGTTTCCCAATTTCATGGTTTATCACGCTATTTTTCCCAATTTCATGGTTTATCGCGCTAATTTTCCCAATCCAAATGGCACAGGCTGTAACAAAAAAAAGCAAAAAACGTGTAGTTTTTTTGTTGTGAGAGACCATCTGAGTAAACGCCGAAAAATATATACAAACTGTTATTTTTTGTCAATGCCCTTTGATCACTTAATTGGCAGCGCCATCTTGTTGTTTCTGTGGTTGTCACATCTTTTCACAGTTTCACCCGCTGGACAGTACACAATAAATAATCAAATGTTGAGGTTTTTTTGTTTTGGACCTGAAAACCCAGAGAAATGCATCCACATTAAACATCATCATATTTATTTAACTTTGCGAATGCTTAGTGCTACGTTGATATACTCATTTTTTTTCAGCAAAACAAATACAATGTTTAATGGCTTTAATATATAGGCAATGATGTATTAACAACATAATATATAACACGATATCCTAATAACATGCTATGTTAGCGTTTCCGATCGCCAAAATCGCCAAAGGCGATTGAATCTTTCAGCTGGCGATTTAAGTTTAAAATGTGAATGAAAATGGCGATTGCAAAAAACCCTGATATTTCTCTATAAGTATATAATATTCCCTACTTTTAAAGAGAACTCGGTACCGATTTCCACACGTAATCGCCATAAAAGCTCCAGGTGGTAATAGATAGTCCACTGATAAGAGATAACCGGATGCCCTTATCGTATATTCAAGCCACATAACACAGTCATGTATGCTGACAGATGCATCACGGGAAATTTTCGGGTAACTTTCCAGTCGCCAAACTGTGATATGTAACGTCCAATCGGTTACGAGAATGTTTATGGAGGCGGAGTTATATAGCAATTATTATTTTTGATTGACGTCGGTCACAGAGTAAGCGTTTATCGCAGGTTTATTAACAATGAATCACAGTTGTAGCATTAATACGTGATATAAAACCGTTAAATAAAGCAGTACATTAAAGGCGGTTTCGGGCATCATCACACCTATTTACCGTACTGTTAACAATCATTAATTATGAGAAGTTAATTGCAATTGGTGAGCAGTGTAAATTTACTTACGGCGAGTAAGTTGTGAAAAACAAAACCCGTTAATAATTTGATGCGGTAACAAATTAAATCCAGTGCATGTATATTTTATCATGTCTATTTGTAGAACTGATTTACACCGTGTTTCTACAGCCACGTGATTATAACTATTCACTATGCATTAATACTGGTATGCCATGTAGAACCCGTGTTATAAGAAAGAGCGCGAAATTATTGCTGTCGTCTGCAATGCCAAGTTCTACGCATGCAAAGCATGCTTTTTTAAAAACAGAAGATGTGTAACTAAATATAGCCTTGCCGCTCAGTACATGCAGTATTTAAGACTTACAAATTTACCGATACGTTTGAATAAATTATATATTGCAACTATGGAAAAATATGCCCATTCAAGAATACATTGCAGTAAATGTATTTTTCAAGAATCAAGAAGCACCAGACTACGGCAAAAGTTATTGGTAGAAGGGGGGGCGAATAGGAGTTACGCAAGACCCACCCAATCAAAGACCGGGGCATATCTGAAAGTTCTAACATTGTATACCGTTTATGCCAGTGCATGAAAATAAATATAAATGAAAAATAAAAACATGAAATTATTTGATTTCACGTAACAAATAATGTATTTAAATGCGACTTCATTAATAATTTAATACAGTCATTATTGATACCTATAGATTCGTGATAATGATTATGTCGTTCATTGAGCAAATAAGGTTATAATATGGGTCGTCATCGTAGTGCTGAAATTTGGCTACTAATTTTTTTTCCTTAGCGCCAACCTAGAACATGTACTTAAAAATAGAACAGAAATGTATTTCCGATTTCCGGCTTATCAAGCATTGTGAATGTATAGTACACTCCACGCGTTTTCCCCAAAAAACACGCTCCCTCCGCGGGTTTTTTCTGCTAGCGAGTGTTCACGCGGCGTTGGAAGAGCGAGGTGAACTCGATAAAACGCTCGGCGTTACGCCGCGTTCGCTAATTCCCGCGGCGTGTATTACTTTAGGCTAGTCGGTAAATGCAGACACTTTCCGTTCTTATCAGTGATCGCCGCGCAACGCCGCGTTAGCAGTGTGCTACTGGGCATGCCAAAAAATAAAAACATTGTTATAATAAATTGTTTAAATACTGTAGTACATGTATAAAAAGATAATTGTATAGAAAATTAATACGTATAAAAATTATGTTTTTTAATTCACAGGTACGTCTACAATATGAATTAGTCTAATATAATACATTTGACAAATTAATATTTAAATCATAACACATACGACACAAGAATAAATGTTCCGTAAAATTTCCAAATGAGAATAATAATTAGTAATCCGAAACACACTACGATTTTTAATTGTTAACACGACGTTTACAAATGCTTCCAATATACAGTCATGTATATTTCCCGACAAAAGCGCGCGAAAATTATGCTGCAATGTACAAGGTCAAGGTACAATGTATACTCCTGCAAAGCGTGCGTGTATTGATTTTTTTGATACAAACTTTGTAGCGCAGAGAACATTGTTGATTTCGGTTAAAAGTTTCTTTGGTATTTATTAACGAAATTATATCGCGAATAAGTTGATATTACTCTTAAATAATTTCAAATCGAACACGCCGAATCTTTATCGTTACGGTGTTTTAGTAGAGTAATTATTTTAACACTAATTGTACTGTAAACTGATTACAGAAGACATCTGGGCGGAACTGGATTTTAAGTGTTTGACGTTATGAAAACACGCAAAGCTTGTCTACTGACCTATTGTGTAGACTGCTGTATTCGGTGTTTTGACAAAAGGGATTAACATGTGTGAATGTCACTCTGCCGATTTGGTCCATAATTACTGGTAAACATTGTTTAGAATGTCGACGCAACAAGAATACAACTGTGAATATTAAATGCAATTATCAACTCAATAGTTACCACCTTTTAGCAATCAATGGAATAACCTACAAACAGAGAGAAAATCAATGCATTAGCGAGCAGAGAATAGACTTTGTTCCGACAATTAAAACCATTCCTTATGCATTCGTTGAACGTGTTTACTTGAGTAAGTTATGCCTTTAGACAGGAAGCGGCTTTTCTTTGATTACGTCAAACTGTCAATTCACACAGATTTGCGAGATTTTTAGGGTCCTTGGTCATTTGTATACATGTTCATTATAGAAAATCACCTGCTAACATGAAAACTTTGGATTAAATTATCAAAATAAAAACAATGTTGCAAACTGTGTTTATATTAATTGGTAAGTATTAGTTAAAAGACGACGTTTTGTGTGTCGTAAATCAACGAGTTTTCTATACAACCACAACTACTTCTACAACCACGTCGGGATCGATCTATCTTGGTTGTTTTTTTTTATTGTAAATATTATACTACATGTACATGTATGTACTTGTAATTAATGTAATTTTATTTGAAAATCAGGAAGTCAAACAAAATTAAATTGATCGTTATCTCGTAAAACGCGGAGTTTCCCCCCGCGTTGCCAACGCCGAGGGCCGCCGCGTCGGTTTATCAGTTTTGCCGATCGTTAACCGCCGCGTCCAAAATCATGCAAACGCCGCGTATAGCGGGATTTTCTAAATCTCCCTCCAGGTCGAAACCCGCGGAGTATGGAGGGAAATTGGGGAAAACGCGTGGAGTGTACTGTATGTACAACGCTCGGAAAGTAACGCGAGTAACACGAGTTATCCGCATTGGAGCCTGAAACAGAAAATAAATAAGTATAGCATAATCTAGTCCAAATAATTAGACGTAATCTACCGATTACATTTAAACTTTAAATGAAAATGTTACTTAAACAATTTTCCGTGCCTTATGGCGCAAATATTTTGCTAAACACTGTTAACAAAAGGGCTACACGTTATAATTCTTAATGAAATGCAAAAATAAGTATAAACATAATTAATAACGTCAATAAACACACACGGTCAGATCAAAGTTTAAAAGGAAAACTTATATCATATTTCTCGTAAATTACCAAATTACTAGTTTCGTCTAAATCAAATACCATGTATAGGGAAACGGGTAAGGTATTTATAACCGACCAATGACGAAACACTATGCAACTTTCAATTTACACAGTGCTACGCTACATGTATATGGCAACAATATGGAATTTGAACAGTGTTAGTGTATTCGGGCCTGGAATATAATTGATTGTAAGTGTTAATAAACATTCTGCTAATGCAATTAGTTAAATAATGTTTACATGTTATGTTCAATAATTATTGCATGATAATTCTGCGCTGTTATATTAATTTGGAGCCGTTAAAGCTTCCGACATTACTTCATCAAGTTCATGTCGGAACAGGAGTATTTAAGCTTATACGCCCATTGTATACAAAAACAACAAAAGCTTTATTATTGCAATGTATAATGTAAGTGTATACATATATGTTACATGTAATGTAGTGTAACCCTCAACATAAATCGCTTAAATGGGGAATCACGGCGGTACGCGGTGATTTGCGCTGATTGCGCAACAGCGAGATACATCGCGCGACGGTCGCCGAGACATCACCCAAATTTTCTTGTCGCTCGGAAACACCGCGATTTGTCACGTTGCATCGATTGCGGTGATGCAAGAATCGCGGCAAAAATCACGGGTCGCGTAGTGTAGTATCACAAAGTATAACGACAACAACAGAACTCTTCAAATCATTCAATTGTTTCGCGTTGCAACGCTTTAGAATTTTTAGGTTTTTAAATTGTTAAGATGCATGTAATAAGGGATGCAAGAGGTTAACCAGTTAACCTACCGAAATGACCAGTTAACCTATTACATTTCTGGGAAAAGGTTAACCTCAAAAAATAATTTTAGTATGTATTTTTCTCTTTTTCATAATTATATACAATTTGTACAATTTTACATTTTGCGTGCAACATACAATGTACTGCCAATTTGCGCTGGCGAATGATAAAAACAACATGCTGCACCATCAACTGATGTAAATAACTTGTCAACAAACAAGGCAATAAAGCAATAAATCAGTTCCAAACAAACAGGAGGTACGTTTTGATAATTGTCACTTTTGTTTTGTTTAACTCGCGAAAATTTAACTAGCGAACTGCAGGGAGTCGTTGCTATTAGCGAAGATTCCATTGACATGTTTATCAAACTCACGATAAAATTCAGTTGAGATATTGGATGGCTTATTTAGATATTTTGTTAAAAAATATCCAACACTGATTGCTCGCAAAAATAAAGTACATGTGCAATGTATTTATAAGTAACTGTTTTATCAAGAATTGCATTAGTAGTTATAATCTTGTTGTGAGCAATACAACGCGAACGTAATGTAAGCGGCCCAACAAAAATATGCTAATGACATGTGAAAATGAACATTGTGTAATTCTTTTACTTTTTACCGATTTTACATTTTAGCAAGAAACAGACATGTTGTCAACGCAAGCGATCCCAAATTACTTTTGTTTCTATAGAAAGTACAGGTATGAGCGGTATGACATTGTTTATGTATACTTAAACATTTTAACTACAGTCAATCTTGTATTTAGAGACCATTAAAGGGAGTAACCAAAAGTGGTCTCTTGATAAAATGGTTTTTAAATAAAAAAGGCCATTTGGGATGAATACGAACCTTTGATTTTAAATCCAGATATAGGATTATCTCCTTTTGACACAGCGATTTCAGCTTTTATAATCAAATGAATCTAAATATAAATAAAATGAATAAAACAATTTTTTACGAAAAGTAAGTTGTATTTTTTCTCTTTAATTCTACATACAATGTGAATGGTTTGCATGGACAATGGGTTTTTCCGACTCCAAACTCATTCGCGATTAAATTTACGTGCACTTTTATTCTTCGACACTTCCAAAACCCGAATTTTCTCATTTCACGTTAATACTTTCCGTTTTGACATTTTAATTTCTGCATGTATGCTTACCAGTATATGTATATGATTCGATTATGGTACATAGGGAAATAAATAAAACACCTTGATTGAAAACTTAATAAACACGCCTGATTGGAAAATTTGCTAACACAAACTAATTAGCATAATAACAATTACATTTTTTTAATGAACAGATTTCGCTATATGTTACCGATTAATAGTTTATTTTTTACACCTCTCAAGAATACTGTGAAAATGTTTGTCACGTCAGCTCATTGTTTCTGCAATAAAATCGGCGATCAAATTTGTCACTTAACGTCCCAGATAGTAAACTCTTTAACCCGTAGACTGTTGGCAATACCTCACTGAATTATGCGACACCAAAAAGTTGATACGCAGTCAGCATTAACACCGGCCAGAACTGGTCATCGAGACAAAGGAAAATGGCTGGTGTGAAATCATAACAAAGGTGAGATCATTCATGTTATCGGCTTAGATAAACAATCAACACTGATCTGTCCCTGAACGGTCACCAGATGTACTACTATTACTTTAAAGCGGTCGCTTAATTCAAGACTTGGGCATTAAAATACACTAAAATCAGCGGTCGCTGGTCGCGTAAGACAAAAGTCGCTTAATACAATATGAAAATATAGTTAAAACGCTCGGGCGGGATTTAAAGTGGTCGCATAAGACAAAAGTCGCTTAATTCAAGTGGTCCCAAGCACAAGATTGACTGTACTTAAGGTGTTTCGGTTAACTGGTTACTAACCGATTACAGGGTTGGCACCAATCGACCGCCCCCGGTTTTAACCGGCGGTTTTTACCAGTTAAAACCACCCTGGTCAATACTCCCCAAGTGATCATTACTGGTCAATACTGGTCGATTGAACTTTACCCCAAATTTTGATTAATATTCAATGCCTAATTAAACAATATTAAAGATATAAATTAAACAGACATGTTGCCAATAATGTCTTAAGCTATTAATACCCACTATTTTATACCTGTTCATGCAATTTGTATACCAATCTCTCAAAATTTTGCAAATAATTCAAAGATGGTCAATTGGATTTTTCTGGTCGATTTAACTTTTTTTCAATTCTAATGAATTATGAATGCTCAGATAATTCTGTGCTTGATTCAACAAAAACCTGTCAATTATTGTGTATTAGTTGTTCCTCATGCCCCACTGTCCCCACAGTCTTCTCACCTATACAGGTTGGGGCACCCAAAACTGATAATAGGGCCTTAAATGGCACCTTTTAGACACGACCCTTACTTGTCATGTATTCTTGCATACATTTCTTTAAATACTTTTAAAACAAAATAGTGAAAAAATCTTTTATTTTCCATTGAAATAAAAAACATAATAAGAAATAATTATTAAAAGAAAAAAATAATTGAAAAGAAGAATCTAGAGTAGACCCACGATTGGAAAACATTATTTGTTGTCAAAATCAAGAACTTTGATTGCTTATTATGCCCCCCTTCGAAGAAGAGGGGGTATATTGCTTTGCTCATGTCGGTCTGTCTGTCGGTCGGTCGGTCAGTCCACCAGGTGGTTTCCGGATGATAACTCAAGAACACTTGGACCTAGGATCATGAAACTTCATAGGAACATTGATCATGACTCGCAGATGACCCCTATTGATTTTGAGGTCACTAGGTCAAAGGTCAAGGTCACGGTGACCCGAAATAGTAAAATGGTTTCCGGATGATAACTCAAGAACGCTTATGCCTAGAATCATGAAACTTGATAGGTAGATTGATCAGGACTCACAGATGACCCCTATTGATTTTCAGGTCACTAGGTCAAAGGTCAAGGTCACGGTGACCCGAAATAGTAAAATGGTTTCCGGATGATAACTGAAGAACGCTTATGTCTAGGATCATGAAACTTCATAGGTACATTGATCATGACTCGCAGATGACCCCTATTGATTTTCAGGTCACTAGGTCAAAGGTCAAGGTCACGGTGACCCGAAATAGTAAAATGGTTTCCGGATGATAACTCAAGAACGCTTATGCCTAGGATCATGAAACTTGATAGGTAGATTGATAATGACTTGCAGATGATCCCTATTGATTTTCAGGTCACTAGGTCAAAGGTCAAGGTCACGGTGACCTGAAATAGTAAAATGGTTTCCAGATGATAACTGAAGAACGCTTATGTCTAGGATCATGAAACTTCATAGGTACATTGATCATGACTCGCAGATGACCCCTATTGATTTTGAGGTCACTAGGTCAAAGGTCAAGGTCATGGTGACCCGAAATAGTAAAATGGTTTCCGGATGATAACTCAAGAATGCTTATGCCTAGGATCATGAAACTTCATAGGTACATTGATCATGACTCGCAGATGACCCGTATTGATTTTCAGGTCACTAGGTCAAAGGTCAAGGTCACGGTGACCCGAAATAGTAACATGGTTTCTGGATGATAACTGAAGAACGCTTATGCCTAGGATCATGAAACTTGATAGGTAGATTGATCAGGACTCGCAGATGACCCCTATTGATTTTCAGGTCACTAGGTCAAAGGTCAAGGTCACAGTGACAAAAAACATATTCACACAATGGCTGTCACTACAACGTAGAGCCCATATGGGGGGCATGCATGTTTTACAAACAGCCCTTGTTCATTTGAATACCAATTGAACTTTTGAATAAACCTCGTAATACAGAAAGGAGACAAGTTAGAAGTAACTATTAAATTTAATAGCATGTAATCTCCTTTTGTGTGAGTGATATGAAATAGCCTAAGGGCAGATTTGCTTCATTGTCATTGTCAATATTAGAGACATAACACTGCATGCATTTTATTACCAATTAAGGCATAGGGGCCAGATTTATGACCCTTGAAAACACAAGAGTTCTGTTTGTCCATCTGCTTATCAAATAGCTATATCAATAGATAAGTGAAATACTATGGTATCTGCAATAGTAATAATTCTTAAGTAACAGATGTGATACACTGAGATTAAGATATTGCCTTAGTCCTTATAAAGGCTTTGATTTGAGGCCCTTTACATAAATAATAAAGAAGTAATTGTTTACAGCTTTAAAGATTTTTTTAAACAATAAATTACTAAAAAGAAGTTTATCAATTACAGAATAATTATTGATTGAATATAAAATAGCTCCTTTGCGATGTTTTAATGCTACAATTTTCAATCAACCAGTATTGTCCATTAATGACCAGTATTGACCGGTTTTTAACCGGGTATTGACCGCTGGCCCGGTCAATACTCAATTGACCGGTCAATATGCCAACCCTGACCGGTAACGGCAAAAGATTAACCAGTAAATGATTTTTGTAACCTCTTGAATCCCTACATATAATGGATATGTTAGAGCATGGTAAATGTTGAGTATTACTGTTTCCTCAAAAATAATCATAACTACAATGAAAATTTGCGAATCTGAAACAATTTGTTTTAATTTTGTCAATTTACCAAAATGTGAAAAGGCCCCTTCAATAAACAATTTTTTTTTAACCAAGCAATCTTTATTCATATTAAAGTTTAATTCAAATAAGTGATCTATATCAGTCAAAAATTAACCTTTTTATGTACCGGACATATTGTTTTTGCCCTGTCTGTCTGTTGGTCTGTTTGCTCCAACTTTAACATTTGCAATAGCTTTTTAAATATTCAAGATAGCAACTTGATATTTGGTATGCATGTGTATCTCAGTCATGGAGCTGCACATTTTGAGTGGTGAAAGGTCAAGGTCATCCTTCAAGGTCAGAGGTCAAATATATGTGGCCAAAATCGCTCATTTTATGAATACTTTTGCAATATCGAAGATAGCAACTTGATATTTGGCATGCATGTGTATCTCACGGAGCCGCACATTTTGAGTGGTGAAAGGGTAAGGTCAAGGTCATCCTTAAAGGTCAAAGGTCAACAACAACAAAAATTAAAAGCGGCGCAGAAGGGGACATAGTGTTTCTGACAAACACATGCCGCACATTTTGAGTGGTGAAAGCTCAAGGTCAAGGTCATCCTTCAAGGTCAAAGGTAAAACAAATAATAAAAAATTCAAAGCGGCGCAGAAGGGGAAATAGCGTTTCTGACAAACACATTTCTTGTTGTCTTCATAACCAATTAGCCTTATTAGGTGAGGTAGTTTCATTTGCAATCTCCATAATATAATGCGTCCCTTCAGACACTTATTATAATACACATTGATTTTTTGCAATGTTAATGCGTGTAATATGCAACATGCAGGGTCTAAAACATCCCACTTTAATTATATTGTAAAAATTAACAAATCTTACTTTGTAGTACAGTAGGATCATTATGACTACCAGGGACTACCCTAGGCCTTAAAAATAGGGAGAAGTGACTTCTCCTTTTTTCTGAAACAGGGAGAAGTTTTGAAAATCAGGGAGACATTTGTGCGAACAATATCATAAACAAAACATGTTCATTTCACAACTTTTATTATTTCTATCATTCAACTATGTTTATTTGTAAAAAAAATAAATTCCCATTAAAATCTATTTCATTATAACACATTTAAGTCATTTAACACATTTAAATAATTTAAGATATGTACCGGATGCACCTTTGCTTCACATATTTATCGTCATTATATTATCATCATCCCTATGACTGCTTTTGTAACAAAACACAGTCTTAATACTTGGAACATCTAGTATATCAATTACTGTTTATCCAAATACTATACATGTCCGACATATGTACACTTAAGAATGCCTTACCTGTTACTTTAATAATCAAAATTTTCCTTGTTGTTATCTGGTTTAACAAACCTTATTAAATGTTTGTTAAATCCAGTTAATGCTTTCTCCATTATTGAATCACCATTACTTGTAATTTGAATCGCCAGCTTTGAATTGAACGCGGGCTGAATGTTACAATACATGTATGTCCGCCATTTGCAATGTGGAAGGTCATGACGTAGCAATTTAATTCTACTCTGATAATTTACATCTAATAGAGGAAATGTGTTTTATCAATATTTATGCGTAGTATTATGACTTGTTAGTATAAAAAATGAACTGTGATTATCGATGGATTAACAAACTGACAAAACTCTGTGGACTTTATAGTGGATCTACGTAATCCACTACCGGTAATAGAATTTTGATCAATTTTGTTTTCTTTAATTATTTTTGCCGACTTTCTTCAACCGTTCAGTCTGCCGAAAACCTGCAATTATCGGATGGTCAATCAATGATCACGTAATCATTAGACAACTTACGGCACACGCGAAGAGGCACGAGTGTGTTATTATAGCAACCTATATTAAGGGACTGCTTTGTCACGGTCGAATAACGATCCGTGCGGGGGGGTAAATTGTGTAACCGTTAGATAAACAACAAACAATAAACTTGCTAATCGCCTGCGGGCGGTAGCAGGCCTTAGCAAAAATAATCGGGCGGCTTGATTTTTGCTTTTCCGGTCTTGGGGTACTAAAAAAATCGGGCGACTTTATCTTCGCTTTTCTGGGCTCGTAGGGCGACATCACGGGCGTTAGAGCGAAATTATCGCTCTAGTCGCCCGTAGGGTAGTCCCTGGACTACTGTTCTCTCTTACAGGATGGCAGCGAGTTGAAGATGTTTTCTGTGCGGATAGTGAGCACAGATCACTACATGGCCACCCCTGTGAGGGGCCTGGACGCCATGTATGCTGATCAACGTGGATCTGAAGTCAAGAAAGTGCCAATAGTCAGAATATTTGGATCAACGCCTGCTGGTAAGAATTCTTGTTATTGATTTTCAAAAAATCTTTTTCTGCTGAATGTGGATTTCCAAATTTTTTTGGGGCAAATCTAATCTGTTATATCATTTTGGTTACATTTTATGAACCGATCATGAATGGTAATTTCCATCAGATTTTGTTATTGTTGGTAAAGTACAAGTGTATGTGATTTTGGAAGGATGATTTATAGGTCAGAATGGTTTGAACACACAGTTGTAAGTATACAATCCCTCATTTCACATGGGACTTAGTTAACAGGCTTGTCTTTCCTTTGGATCACTGATTGCAGTTATTTACTTGACCCCCGATCCTGCCTTTTGATGCTTCAAATTGGAATATTATTATTAATGACTCCAACGAATAATCTGCCTGGCATTATTTTGGTTTTAAGCAAACAGACAATGGCAGAGCACTTGCAGACATTACATACCTTAGAATTACAATAACCAAAAATTTCATTTCAGGCAAACAGTCATTATGATCTGACTCCTGGTTTAAAAATGATTCGCTGACTGTGAAAACTGGGTTGATTGCAAAAACTATTGTCCCCGATTCAGTCTGCACTTGGTTATCAGGGACAACGTTTACACTTATTGAAATATTTTATTAAAGGCATTGTCTTCTAAACAAATATCCAGCTTGAGTGTAGTGTCCCTGATTAGCCTGTGCAGTCTGAATCGGGGACAATACTTTATGTATGTGGTATGTCAGTCTTCCTACATGAAAAACAATGCTCCAGCTAGGCCTAAATTGAAGCGCGCCCTGCCCTGTCCTTCCGAACCGCCAAAAAATTAAAAAAATAAAATTTGCAATTTTTTTTTAGAAATGCAGTGTTTTTTTTTTAATTCAAAATCGGTCCGATAACCGGACCCATTCCCAATGGAAAATCAAAGTACTGACAGTACTGGTGTGACGATGCTTTTGAGAGGATGGATATAAAAGCATCAAGTTAAGTTTATCTACATCACGACAATTGTGTTTGTTGGTACGAAAAAAAAATTGGTACAAACATTTTGCGAAAATAATTTGGGTACGAAAACAAATTTGGGTACGAAAAAATATTTGGGAACAAAAAAATTGGGACCGAAAAAAAATTGGGTACGAAAAATAATTTGGGGATGAAACAAAAATTTGGTACGAAAAAAAAATTGGGTACGAAAAAATATTGGGTACCAAAAATTTTAGGTACGGAAAAAAAATTGGGGGAACGGGAAAGTAGTACCTGTGGGGAATTTGATCCACACTCGCACATTTTCGGCCCTTTCCGTCAAACATCAGATAAGTTCCTCGAAGGCAATAGTATGAATACACATTTCAAAAGTGGTAATGCGGTCCTACCTACGCGCGTCAAAATGTAAGCGAAATATGTACACAAGTCTATCAGGAATGTTTGAATTAACGAAGAAAATTGTGTATTGATGTAAGTTTTTTGAAGAAATGTGCAGAAAATATATTAAACAAGAGCTGTGTTTGTGAAACACAATGCCCCCTGCTGCGCAGCTTTGAAGCCATATATTTTACCTTTGACCTTTCATTCAAAGGTCAAGGTAAAATTCAACTTGCCAGGTACAGTACCCTCATGATAGCATGAAAGTATTAAAAGTTTAAAAGCAATAGCCTTGATACTTTAGAAGTAAAGTGAATCTAAACACAAAATGTAACCATATATTCAAAGTTACTAAGTCAAAAAAGGGCCATAATTCGGTAAAAATGACAACCAGAGTTATGCAACTTGTCCTTTACTGTCCCCTTATGATAATTTGCGAGTGTTCCAAGTATGAAAGCAATATCTATGATACTTTAGGGATAAAGTGGACCAAAACACAAAATTTAACCAAAGTTTCAAGTATAAAGGGCCCATAATTCTGTCAAAATGCCAGTCAGAGTTACATAACTTTGCCTGCACAGTCCCCTTATGATAGTTGGTAAGTGTTGCAAGTATGAAAGCAATAGCTTTGATACTTAAGGAAAAAGTGGACCTAAACACAAAACTTAACCAAATTTTCAATTTTCTAAGTATAAAAAGGGCCCATAATTCCGTCAAAATGCCAGTCAGAGTTACATAACTTTGCCTGCATAGTCCCCTTACGATAGTTAGTAAGTGTTGCAAGTACGAAAGCAATGGCTTTGATACTTTAGGAAAAAAGTGGACCTAAACACAAAACTTAACCAAATTTTCAATTTTTTAAGTATAAAAAGGGCACATAATTCTGTCAAAATGCCAGTCAGAGTTACATAACTTTGCCTGCACAGTCCCCTTATGATAGTTGGTAAGTGTTGCAAGTATGAAAGCAATAGCTTTGATACTTAAGGAATAAAATGGACCTAAACACAAAACTTAACCAAAATTTTCAATTTTCTAAGTATAAAAAGGGCACATTATTCTGTCAAAATGCAAGCCAGAATTATCTAACTTTGCCTGCCCAGTCCCCTCATGATAGTAAGTAAGTGTACCAAGTTTGAATGCAATAGCATTGATACTTTATGAGAAAAGTGTACCTAAACGCAAAACTTAACCGGACACCGACACCGACGCCAAGGTGATGACAATAGCTCATAATTTTTTTTCAAAAAAAAAGATGAGCTAAAAATGTGTTTGTCAGAAACACTATGTCCCCTTCTGCGCCGCTTTTAATTTTTTATTTTTTTGACCTTTGACCTTGAAGGATGACCTTGACCTTTCACCACTCAAAATGTGCAGCTCCATGAGATACGCATGCATGCCGAATATGGAGTTGCTATCTTCAATATTGCAAAATTTGACCTTTGACCCTGACCTTGAAGGTTGACCTTGACCTTTCACCAATCAATATGTGCAGCTCCATGAGATATGCATGCACGCCAATATTGAAAAAGTTATGGCCAATGTTAAAGTTTTCGGACAGACGCTTTATATTTGACATTTGACCATGAAGGATGACCTTCACCTTTCACAACTGAAAATGTGCAGCTCCATGAGATGCACATGTATGCCAAATATCAAAATGCTATGTTCAATATTGAAAAAGTTATGGCCATTAAAGTTTTCGGACGGACGGACAGACTGACACAATGACTGACACACTGACTGACTGACTGACGGACAGTTCAACTGCTATAGGCCACCCTACCGGGGGCATAAAAAGCCAGGGCTTTCCTTAGACCTCAAATCTCAAGAGTCAAGGACTCTTGGGCCATATTTTCAAGAGTCAAAATCAAACTTCTAAGAGTCCTAATAATAACGCAGGAGAGCTACGTTAGCGTTACCGATCGCCGAAATCGCCATTGGCGATTACAATTCCTAGCTGGCGATTAAAAATAAGATTTTCATGAAATTGGCGATTGAGAAAAAATAGACCCTATGCTTTACAAATGCACACTCTAAATGCCTGTTTTCAGGCCGTATCAATCGCCAGAAACATCGCTAAGATTACACAGATAACATCCTTACCGGAAAGGCCCCAGGGGATAATGACGACCGCCTAGGTCGATAATCCACATGGCTAATGTCTTAATTGGTCAAGCTTTACACTGCGACCAGACTTTTTTAACATTTGGGTTACTTGGCTATTTACGCGATGACTGAATCACTGAAGCGTGCCGTGTATGACCTATGCTATAGATGTTATGATTCAACGTTATCGAATCGACCAGTACGGAATTGTCGTTTAATCAGATGGGCGGAGTTATGGCATTGACATAGCCACTATAAACTAATTTCCCAAGACACATCGATTTTGATTGGCTAAAAAAGTAGATAAGAGTTACTTCCCTTTACGGTCGCTATGCGACTTGAAAGACCGATTTAGAAAGTGAGTTGCAGATTCTGGGAAAAATGGATGCTGCGAGCGAAAATGGAAAGTCGAAGCAACAGAAATTAACACAATTCTTTAGAAAAGAAAGCGGACAGAATAATGTAAACTCAGGAAATGACCAAATGTTAGGTTCGCGATCGGAGGACGTCTAAAATAGTACAGACGTGAATGCAGAATCAGAAACGTCTATACCTGTCAAGGTTCACGGTTTCGTCGTGAGTCTCACGGTTTTTGACGTGCAATGGCGGTCTCATGCTGACTTAGTAATTTCTAACGCATTTCTTCAAAAACAAAAAAAAATGTTTGGATTTAATAAAATGTCGTATAATTACTTCCGAGACGGGCGGGCTGCTTTAGTGGTTTAAAACCTAAATACCACATGTACCGAAAACTGTTTAACGGTGTTAGTGTATCATTATCACTACGCCACTGGTGTCTATGTAAACAAATAAATTGGCTGCAAAATGTCAGCAAGTGGCTCACCAGCAAAGAAAACTTTTCAAGCAAAAAGGGCTAATTTCAGAAACAAATAGTCTTAATTTTGCTCAGAAAATAGCCCCAAAACGCACCACAGACAATCTAGGATCAAAAAAAAATCCGGGGAGGGGGGGGGGGCATGCCGCCGGACCCCCCTAGATTTGGCGACTAAGTTTTTTTCCTTAGCGCCAACCTAGGGAGAGTCAATGATTTTTTGCAATATAAGCAAATAACTGAGATATAATATATAAAAAGCAACACATTAAAAGATATGTTATCATTTATTTCTTACATTGTACTGTCACTACAACACTATGCATTTAAACACAATATCTCAATGATTAATTAATACAAAAAACACTGTATTATGTCAATTGGGAATAAGACATCAAACTGGGAATGGACATCATTTTGGTGATTTTCTCAAACAAAACTATTCATTTCATGATCTACATATATTTTTGTGATATATTATCTATAATTTAAGCTTAATAAGAAATTTTCCATGACTTTTTTATAAACAGTGATTGAATTTTTATCATTTAAAGTGTATTTTTAAACAGTGTCCATGCGCGGCATGGACACAGTTACATTTCATGACGATTTTTTTTTTAATTAATAAAAAATCCAGTTTTGAAGTAAAATCAATTTAAATGATGCTATTATATATGCAAGTATATGTTTTAATTATAATTTGTAAAACTAGATAAATACAACAGATAAAACTGCATATTATGCACTTTTGATAAAACACAATTTATTCCCAAATTGATGTCTTATTCCCAGTTCACATAATACAGTGTTAAAACATGTATTCTAATACAACATTTACTTCATGTATACAGCAGAGTAATATGTCATATGTTCTTAACAACATCTCAAAGAGCAATATGTCATATCATGTCTTACACAACATTTCAAAGAGCAATATGTCATATGTCCTACATAACATCTCAAAGATTACATACAAAATATGTATTCTAATACAACATTTACTTCATGTATACAGCAAAACAATATACTCAAAACTCATACTCCTTCAGCCATTCACTCCTAAATTTTCTTTTCTTTTTTGAATTAGTGTCGCTCACATCTTCTTTCGCACGTTTGGGGGTGTTAGGAGCACTGTCATTTACATCTAAAGTACGCTTTGTCGTTGGCGTCTTACACACTTTCAGAGTTACTACCGATTCCGAATTCGAAAAGGTTTCTCTGCGACATTTTCCGAATGCACAAGCACAATTACACTTTGCACAATTACACATTATCCAATAACTTTGTTTGACCGTTCGCGTGGCTATTAAATTAAGAATGAAATACAAAATGTGAAAAAAAACCATTTCCGCTGGCTATCACAAAAAAAAACCATACGGGTGGCACCTAAACACAATAGCTTACAGGGTTCGACACTAAGGCACGTCCGACAGACATTGTCTAGTAAGATCGGTTGACGGGCTAGTAAAACTGTGGGCTAGCTTGTCCGACTGGTCGTACATAACAAATCTATACTGATTCATATAACTATACCTTACCGAAAACCTTTTTCTCTTAATGTGTAAAATAACTCTCGTATCCGTTATTTACATCAGAACAAAACTAGCGTATATAAATAAACGCGGAGAATTCACATGATTCATCGCTATTTTTAGACGCGAAGGAGAGCTTCCCGCAGAAATTGCTTGTTTCCATTGGTCAAGTTGAATATTAATGATTTTCTGAAGTGTCTTAGAACTTTACATCATGTTTTTACGACTTCTATTGACAATCGGTATCATCAATGTAAACATTTTGGCGTAGCAGACGAGAGAATGTTATTTAAATAATGGCTTTGTTCAGGATTGGATTTTCATCCGACAAATAAGTTAATAAAGAAGAATCCGACGGTAAAACTGACACAGATTATGCTGGAAAAAGGGCCTTGGAGCTGTGAATGCATGGAGCGCAGCGGTCAAGGAGGCCAGAATTTGATGACCTTGAATAAATGTCACCTGCTGTACAGACATCATTTATTTAACTGGTGATAAACAGTGAAATTATAACAAACAATTTATGTTGTTAAATAGTTTTATTTTATTTTTTACTCTTTGCATCAAAATGACTTTCTTGTGTTCACTAATTATTTACTGATAAATAATTGATTAAACAGTTACACGACACAATTGTGTTTATTTGTTATGTCATTTATGGTCTAGTAGACATCATATTCGGGCTAGTACATTTTAAGAGGAGCTGGTCCGATGGTCTGGCTGTAAAAAAGTTAATGTCGAACCCTGGCTTATATAAATCGGTAAACTATAAAAGGAAATTATTTCTACTCACCGATAAAGGTGCCTCCGTATTTAATCCCATCAAAAATTCCGACACCTTTTAATTATTTCATGTGCCATCTTCACTGAAGACGTGCGACAGACACGCCGTTATCTATGCCTTCTCAAACGGTCAATTATTACGCCTACATGTATTTTGTAATCAATTAGCACATGCAAAAATTTTCACTTTGCCACAAGGTCAGTTATATCGGTTCTATAGTTATTTTTAGCACATTTGATGCAAAGCGTGTAATTTGACGTTGTAGACAATACATATGACAGCATAACTTTCGCGCGTCTGTGAACTGAGCAAACATGAAGTAAAACAGTGATGGGTGCATTCAGCTTTGGAAATACATTCTGACATACTCTGGAAATATCTCAAAATATGCTTTACAGTGTACTGTGGATATGGATGTTATTATTTTATATTGAATATTATTAAAACTGACGCGGATGAGTCCATTTTGTTTTGGTGGGTTTATAGTTTTTAAATGCTCTGAGCTTTTAAGAGTACATACGTACAGCTCAGAGGGTCAATAGCTGGGAGTTGGATTATTGCAACTAGGTGGGTTTACTACACGTCTTTTCCGCAAACAGCTGATAACAAATGCTATGATTAATAATGGAAAGTTAATACACGCGTCATCGAACCAGCAGTGTTTTAATTGGTCAATACTAGATTTCTCAATTAACCAAACTCCGCCTACTGGATGGACTTGTGCTTCGATGATTAGAAACGGGCGTTAACGATTAGCATCTACTAAATGAGATACTCCGCCCCGAGCTAATTATCGCTTAGACTTAACAACTTTTGATCTCGTTGACGCAAGTCGGCATATTCCCCCGGGTCAAATGTGACGCATGACGTAATTTTCTCAAGAGTCAAAAAGGGGTCTTCTGTAATTTTCAAGCGTCAAAACCCAGGAGCTCGGGTCAAAGGAAAGCCCTGAAAGCAATGGCGATATTTTTCTCAGCCACATAATTGTTAATAGTTTGATATCACAAAATGAAAGTGAAAGTAGAACTGTCAAAAATGACAACCTGTCAACGTGTTGTTTTTGCTGGCACGAGAGGGCGATTACACTCAATGTGTTCACATTTTGACCATAGGCTTTGTCAATGACCTTTATAGTATGGGTAGCTTTGATATTATTTATTGCTATCATGTAACTGCATGATTGTGTATATGTTTACAATACACAAAGCATAAATAATGATATAAATATACTGATTGAGCTTATAATAATCTGAGAACTATAGCCAGGTCGATTAAGGACTTAAAATACAATTTTGTGTCCTGATTTCATGAAGAAATGACCATGCATGTCCTAGATTTCAAATTCAAGGCCCTGGTCTGACACATTGGTAACATTACCGTTAAACGGTTACTAGTCTTCTGAAATTAGTTTTTATTGAACTATCTAAGGAAATCTAAATCAGGCACTGATTTTTCTTGTTTTAATACAGTCATTGATCAGTTGTGTCCTCTGGGTAATGGTACATTTAAACTTTAGCTTTGTTACAAGAGTGCTGGTAAAGTCCATTCACATATTTAAATCTAGGCCATGTCAAAATCAAAGTGTCAAATACAAATGAAAGAAGCGTTCATTAATTATTGTCCAGTTGTTTACTACTGCTGTGAGTTTTTATGTCCCCCACTATAGTAGTGGGGGACATATTGTTTTTGCCCTGTCTGTTGGTCTGTTGGTTGGTTGGTCTGTTGGTTGGTTTGCGCCAACTTTAACGTTTGCAATAACTTTTGCAATATTGAAGATAGCAACTTGATATTTGGCATGCATATGTATCTCATGGAGCTGCACATTTTGAGTGGTGAAAGGTCAAGGTCATCCTTCAAGGTCAAAGGTCAAATATATGGGTCAAAATCGCTCATTTAATGTACACTTTTGCAGTATTTCAATATTCAAGATAGCAACTTGATATTTGGCATGCATGTGTATCTCATGGAGCTGCACATTTTGAGTGGTGAAAGGTCAAGGTCATCCTTCAAGGTCAGATGTCAAATATGTGGCCAAAATCGCTCATTTTATGAGTACTTTTGCAATATTGAAGATAGCAACTTGATATTTGGCATGCATGTGTATCTCATGGAGCTGCACGTTTAGAGTGGTGGAAGTTCAAAGTCAAGGTCATCATTCAAGGTCAAAGATCAAAAAAAAAAATTCAAATGCAAAGCGGCGTTCTCATGAAGCTGCACATTTTGAGTGGTGGAAGTTCAAGGTCAAGGTCATCCTTCAAGGTCAAGGTCATCCTTCAAGGTCAAAGGTAAAGAAATTTTTTTCAAAGCGGCGTTCTCATGAAGCTGCACATTTTGAGTGGTGGAAGTTCAAGGTAAGGTCATCCTTCAAGGTCAAAGGTCATTTTTTTTTTTTCCAAAGCGGCGCAATAGGGGGCATTGTGTTTCTGACGAACACATCTCTTGTTAGTAGCATTTTTTAGCAAAACAACAACAACACTAATTTCCCAATTTAAGTCAAAACGCCGCAAATTGTCCAATCCAAAGAGAACTGGCCCCATTCCCAAAACGGTAAAAAAACCCAGAAATTATAATTAACAAGTCTCTTACTACATTGTATTTAATTTATTCCTCATTGTAGACATTATATTTGAATGGTTTAATAATGGGCCCAGGGCTATAGATAACTTTTGGGGTATTATGGGTTCATCACCCCCTGTTTTTGACAACAATAGGGTTTTTGTAAATTCAATAGTTTTAGCAAAAATTATCACCCCCTACTTTTGAGCTTTATTGGGTTTTTCATCCCCGTTTTTTTTAACTCAATTGGGTAATTTAGGGAATGGCATATATGATATAATACAAATCTACTAAGGTTACTATATTATTTATACAAATGGAATTAAAAAAGGTACCTGTACATAACAACAAACAATTACTGAATTTCTTATAAAAAATTATTCATTTTTGCGTTGAATAAGACAGTGTGCGTGAAAATCGCTGCACAATTGATGAAGTTATGGCTGTTCAAAGCAATGCAACCCGTTTTCAGGTCTACGAATAATTACAATAATACACCAAAGATTGATAACCGCTGGAAAGACTGCCTTTTTTTCATAGGATGGCATATTAACTATCCGGTACATTTTTGTACGGAAAATAACCAGTCTAAAAAAAACGCCTGGTGTTCATAAGGATTTCGTTTCGTGACGCAAGGTTTTTTACAGGAATTACGTTTATAAATTTGTATTTGCGTTTTTGTACGCTTTATTTTGAAATATATTAGGTTTTTGGTTATTTTAATTGCGTAATAACGCAAATACGCTTGTTATCTATAACCCTGATAATGGGAATAATATATTCTAACAATTATTAATAACATATAAATTAACATGCAACAGGAAGCATTCCTGAAACAACCGCGCGCTCAAAAGTGCCCTTTTGGCTAGATTGCACTTTACCGGTACGCAGTTGTTTACTATTATTGAAAAAGTGGGGGTTTGGGGGCGGTAGCCCCTGATACTAAGGGAATATATATATAATAAAAAGGACTATTAGATGTTAAGTTAGGTGATAGATTTTAGGTGTTGTGGGTTAGGGTTAGGGTACGCCTTTTCGTTCTTTTTTACGTACCGGTAAAGTGCAATTGCCCTGCCGTTTTGAATACTGCGTGTTGAAAATGCCCTTTTGACAAAAAGCCCCCCTGCATTTTTCAAATCCCTGAAAAATGAAGTGTGAGTTTTTTCTGGTCCTTTGATTTTGGGCGAAGTTATGTGCCTTGGACTTTGAAATTTTCTGTTTTCCGGAGTTTTTCAGGAAACAATTTCAGATGAAGAGTTGTTGATTTTTTTGTATGTGAGTCTGCCTAGATGTTCATGACCTTAAGATGAAAGAAATGTGAGTTTGTTCCATTCCATGGATTTTTGGGGAAGGTATGGGCCTTGAAATTTTCTATATAGTAATCATTTTCTGGACTTGCAGATGAAGTGTGTATTTCCTTGCAGTCCATTAATGTTTGGAACACTTATTGACCTTGGACTTTTTTTTTTTACACAACGCTTTTAGATATTGAGCTGATTTTTAGCGAGGCTGTTTTCGAAGAAAACCCGAGGTATTGTCATAATGAAAGCCTGCTCGTCGTTCGCCGTCCGCCGGGGTCGTGCTGAAACCTTAACATTGGCTCTAAAATAACAGTGCTTCCACCTACAACTTTGAAACTTCATATGTAGATGCACCCTGATGAGTTTTACACGCCACACCCATTTTGGGTCACTAGGTAAAAGGTCAAGGTCACTGTGACCTAAAAAAATTAAATACAATTTTCTGACAAGCTTTCGCAGCCGAGCGTGGCACCCGTTATGCGGTGCATTTGTTAGTTTCTGAGTCTATCCTGAGTTTCACAGGGAATTATCTAGAATTATCTTATCCCCTCCCGACGTAGATTTTTTTAAAATCTACGTGTCAATTGACGTTCTGTGGTGCGTTATAACTCAAATAAAAACAGCATCAAAAGACGTCATTTGGTGCACTATGACTCTTAAAGAAAATCCCCCAGTCATTTAAAAATATATAATATATTGTTTAATTGTTTTAAAACTTTTCCGCATAGATAGTAAAATCCAGACTCGAACGAGTCCCCAATACATCCGTTTCAACCCGACTGTTACTGTATACTTACTACTTTTCAAGTTTCTATTTATTACCCGATAATCCCGTTTATTCCGATTTTATAAATCACTTTCTGGTAAATACTGACGATAAAAGCTCTCAATTAATTCTTTAACACAAACCTTGCCGTTTTTCTATTGTATCAAATAAATTTTAAGTGACTATTTATATTTTGCCCTTTATTTATATTTTACCCTTTCCCGCATAGATACGCATAATCCCGTCTCAATCAATTTCTTAATATATCCGTATCAACCATACCTTCTATCTATTACTGCATACTTACTACTTTTCCAGTCGCTACTCATTACGCGATAATCCCGTATATTCCAGTTTTAAAGCAAATTCTGGTAAATATTTATGATAAAAGTGCTCAAGAATTAAAAAAAAAATCGCCATATTTTCTTAAGTATCAAATAAATTTTGGCATGTGTTACTATTTAAAGATGTGATAAAATATCGTCCAATCAGGGCGTGTTTTTTTTCCACAGAACACACGTAAATCGCCTGACATTATGTTCATGTTTTTATACAGCACAAAATACATCCACACTTTCCATGCGACGTTCTACATGTCTGCATATTTTCTGTGCGCTTTTTATTGAGACAAAGGATAATACACTGTTTATTTGACGCTACAATTTGTTAATGTCGCGTTAGCATTAAAATTCGGAAGCGTGTTTCGGATTACAAATTGATAATGCTCATTTGAAAATCGAATTAAACAGTTACAGTTGTGCGTAATTAATTCAACGATTATTTGTTAAAGCGCATTACGTGTCTAATAAATGTCAGAAAAACGAGGTTAATCAGTTCTATAAATGGACATGATGAAATAAACATGTACTGGAATTAAATTGTTATCGCATAATTGTTACCGGGAGTTATTTGCACAACTTACTCGCTACAAGTAAGTAATTGCTTACCACTTGCAATTAATTACTCGTAATAATTATGTCATGAGTAACACTTGTTTACAGTAAAAAGGTGTGATGATGATGCCCGAAACCGTCTTTAATGTACTGTTCTAGTTACCGGTTTTATATTACGTGAATGGTACAACTCCTTGCTAATCAAGCTGCGATAAACTCACTTCGTGCCTGACGTCAATCAAAAATAATATGTCGATAGTTAACCCCGCCCTTTAGGCATTCGCATAACCGATTGGACGATGAACATCACAGTTTGACGACTGGAAAGTTACCTGAGAGTTTCCTGTGATAAATCCTTGCCAGCATAAATGACTGTGTATTGTGGCTAAAATAATCGATACGCGCGTCATGCTATCTCCTATCAGTGGATTATCTATGACCCCATCTGGTGTTTATGAGGATTTCATGCGAAAGTAGGTACCAAGTGCTCTTTTAAAACAGGGAATATTGATACACTGATAAAGAAACCTTGATTTTCTTGACATCCTCCATTTTCTTTTACTGTAAAAATACACTGATCGGAAAATTTCAAGCGCCCCGGGGACTCTGATTACGAAATTCAAGCGCCCCGGCGAGGGACCGTTAAATGGCCTGTGGAAAAACCTGCAAGTAGTGAAGAACATTTAAGTGACACTAGCTCAATAACTATTTTTGCATTAATCTTTAATAATCTCTAAAATTGTGAATTTTGAAACCAAAAAACAAATTCAGGGTTATCACTATCTTGTTTGCCTTCACATAGGCAATACATGAATGTAACATGAATGTAACCTGTTACAAAATTTCAACTTGATTTAAGTCAATGATAATATTATTGTTAACGTCCGAATTGCGAGCCGTTGACCTACAGTTATTAAAGTTTAGAGTTGTTTGTTTTGGATCTAGCTTCAACACCTTATTTCGGAGGGATCTAGCTTCAACACCTTATTTCGGAGGCATTATTTCTGTATTATTTATGACTAAGTTACAAAAAGGTTAAGCAGGCCTTCATCCGGGGACTCTAGAAAATATCATAACACTCTCTATTTAAAAGGTCGATTCTAATTGGTTCGTATTATACAGCAGCGGCTCAACTAGAGACAATCAAAAGACTTGTTGCAGTCTTCAAGCCTCATTCGATTAAACTCAGCGTTCATCGCTATACTTTTGACTCATACCCAAGATGGTTCGTACTAAGGATTCGTTTCAGCAATGCGCCCAAATGGACGCACATATTTCAAAACTATGCGTCTATTGTGATATTTGTCATAGACGCGGGACGCGCCTGTAGATTATTCCCTGCCTACATGACTTACTGGTGAAGTGTGAGTTAGGATCCGGTCCATTGAATTTCGGCATGGTCATGGGCCCTGGACTTAACAATATCGTCTAAAAAACAGGGGTTGTAATATTCCGGATTGATCCGGAAATCCGGATTTCAAGGCACCAGGGTCACTTTTGAGATCAATAAAAATTCGAGTTTTGTTGGGGGGGGGGGGTAAGGAGTGATTCTTGGTTTATTTCGGTTCTACAGAAGATAACTCCTGCGCTGATATCATAAAATTTATTAGTGTCGTGTTCTGAGAAAACTGGGCTTAATTCATGTGCCTAAAGTGTTGTACCAGATTAGCCTGTGTAGTCTCCTTACCGAAAATCAAGTTTAGGCGGAAAGTGTCGTCCCTGATTAGCCTGTGCAGACTGCACAGGCTAATCTGGGACGACACTTTACGCACATGTATTATGCCCAGTTTTATCAGAACAAGACACATTAGTATTTATCCTGTGAATTCCAATCAACAATGCGTTTATAAACATGGAGTAACAACGAAAAAATCCCAAGTTTTAAGGTAAATTTTGACCACGTAACCTATGTTTAGAAGCTTATAAACGTAATTACTTTTTTATATTTTTATTGTTTCTTTACATAAACGATTAATTTGATAAACTGTGACATTGGAACAAAGGAAAACAACCGTGAATCTTACTTTGCGTGAACAGGTGTGTGGGGGCTGGTAAATTTAGCCACTTGACGAATAATTTATGATTACGTTTTCTTGTAACAGCATCAGTTTTTAGGTGGGAATCGTTAATATTATATATATTTATGTGATATTATTTAGTGCTGTTTATATTATGGGCAAAGGTTGTACTTTTTAATGATTATTTTTTTATTTCAATTTTTCCTGTATTTATTTTTTTTCAAAATATTTGGTTAATTTAGTATAATATTATGCTGAAAAATATAAGTAAATTCTTGGAAAATTCTTTTGCTATAATAAAATGCATTTAAAACTGCTTGGAAATGCAATCTAGAAGGATCTGAAAATGATTTAAATCAATTTTTGTCCGGGGGACTTAGCCCCCCTTTATCCCCCTGACAAAGGCGCTGCCCCTTGACCCCGCTGGTGGCCTGCAGAGCCAGACCCCTGGCTTATTTTCAGGATTGGCAATCTGGTCCTGTTATGACCCCTGAAAAAAGTAACCATTTTTTAGCTCATCTATTTTTTGAAAAAAAAATATGAGCTATTGTCATCACCTTGGCGTCTGCGTCGGCGTCCGGTTAAGTTTTGCGTTTAGGTCCATTTTTCTTATAAAGTATCAATGCTATTGCATTCAAACTTGGTACACTTACTTACTATCATGACGGGACTGGGCAGGCAAAGTTAGATAACTCTGGCATGCATTTTGACAGAATTATGTGCTTTATACAGAAAATTGAAAATTTTGATTCAGTTTTGTGTTTAGGTCCATTTTATTCCTTAAGTATCAAAGCTATTGCTTTCGTACTTGCAACACTTACTAACTATCATAAGGGGACTGTGCAGGCAAAGTTATGTTACTCTGACTGGCATTTTGACAGAATTATGTGCCCTTTTTATACTTAGAAAAATGAAATTTTGGTTAAGTTTTGTGTTTAGGTCCACTTTATTCCTAAAGTATCAGAGCCATTGCTTTCATACTTGCAGCACTTACTAACTATCATAAGGGGACTGTGCAGGCAAAGTTATGTAACTCTCACTGGCATTTTGACAGAATTATGGGCCCTTTATACTTAGAAAATTGAAAATTTGGTTAAGTTTTGTGTTTCGGTCCACTTTACCCTTAAAGTATAATAGATATTGCTTTCATACTTGGAACACTCGCAAACTATCATAAGGGGCCAGTAAAGGACAAGTTGCATAACTCTGGTTGTCATTTTTATGGAATTATGGCCCTTTTTTGACTTAGTAACTTTGAATATATGGTTAAATTTTGTGTTTAGATCCACTTTACTTCTAAAGTATCAAGGCTATTGCTTTCAAACTTCAAATACTTTCATGCTAGCATGAGGGTACTGTACCTGGCAAGTTGAATTTGACCTTGACATTTGAATGACCTTTACTCTCGAGGTCAAATTATTAAATTTTGCTAAAATTGCCATAACTTCTTTATTTATGATTAGTTTTTGATTGATACTTTGACAAAACAACTCTTACCTGACACACCACAATAGACTCCACCCAAACCATCCCCTACGCGCAACCCCCCCCCAGAATCCCCCCCCCCCCCCACAATTTTTTTTTATGCCCCCCTTCGAAGAAGAGGGGGTATATTGCTTTGCTCATGTCGGTCGGTCGGTCGGTCTGTCCGTCCACCAGGTGGTTGTCAGACGATAACTCAAGAACGCTTGTGCCTAGGATCATGAAACTTCATAGGTACATTGATCATGACTAGCAGATGACCCCTATTGATTTTGAGGTCACTAGGTCAAAGGTCAAGGTCACGGTGACTCGAAATAGTAAAATGTTTTTTTGAATGATAATTTTAGAATGCATACGCGGCCAACAGGGCACAATCTGAACAATATTACTGAAGCAACTGGTCTGTAATCCTAAATCTATAATTATCAGTCCAATGAAACATCATCCTTTTAGTAAAATACAGTGGATCAGTAAAAATATTATCAGAATATGAGATTTTTTGTATATTTTGTATATTAAATATTGTGTTTATGTTTAATTTTGTTGATTAATATAAATATAAGCAGGACAGGGGAGGTAATACACTACAGGGGAAACAAATGCAATAAGTTTAAATTTATTGTTACAGATTTGCCTCCCTTGTAATATATTTAAATTTTACCAAATGTAAGGCTAACTGCATTTTTGTAATGCATACAACTACTACTACTACTACTACTACTACTACTTCTACTACTACTACTACTGCTACTACTGCTGCTGCTGCTGCTGCTGCTGCTGCTACTACTACTACTACTACTACTACTACTTCTTCTACTACTACTACTACTACTACTACTACTACTACTACTACTACTACTACTACTACTACTACTACTTCTACTGCTACTACTACTACTACTACTACTACTACTACTACTACTACTACTCTACTACTACTACTACTACTACTACTACTACTACTACTACTACTACTACTACTTCTACTACTACTACTACTACTACTACTACTACTACTACTACTACTACTACTACTATTACTATTTCTTTTGCTACCACCACCACCACCTACTACTACTACTACTCTTTTACTACTACTACTACTACTGCTACTACTACTACTACTACTACTACTACTACTACTACTACTACTACTACTACTACTACTACTACTTCTACTACTACTACTACTACTACTTCTACTACTACTGCTACAACTACTACTACTTCTACTACTACTCTACTTCTACTACTACTACTACTCCTACTACTACTACTTCTACTACTACTACTACTACAACTACTACTACTACTACTACTACTACTACTACTACTACTACTACTACTACTACTACTACTACTACTATTTCTTCTGCTACCACCACCATCACCACCACCACCACCACCATTCACAGTGACAAAAAACGTATTCAGTGACAAAAAACGTATTCACACAATGGCTGCTACTACAACTTATAGCTCATATAGGTGGGCATGCATGTTTTACAAACAGCCCTTGTTTTTTTTGTTTTTTTTAAAGATCATCTAATAAATGACCACCCCCACACTATACACCCCTCTCTACTCCACCCCTCCCTCCTTTGTGATCGAAATTTAGATAGGTTCCTTCACCTTTAAAAAGAAAAATAGATGAGCGGTCTGCACCCGCAAGGCGGTGCTCTTGTCTAGATTTTTTTTTACAAAGAGCTTTCAGATATTTGGGAAATTTTTAGCTCATCTATTTTTAGCTCACCTGAGCACAACGTGCTCATGGTGAGCTTTTGTGATCGCCTTTTGCCCGTTGTCCGTCGTGCATCGTCGTTCATCGTCAACATTTTGCCTTGTGAACACTCTAGAGGCCACATTTATTGTCCGATCTTCATGAAACTTGGTCAGAACATTTGTCCCAATGATACCTTGACTGAGTTCGAAACTGGGTCATGCTGGGTCAAAAACTAGGTCACTTTGTAAAAAAAAAGAAAAATCTTCATGTAACTTTGTCAAAATGTTTGTCTTAATAATATGTTGGTTGAGTTCAAAAATGGTTCTGGTCCGTTGAAAAACATGGTTGCCAGGGGGCGGGGCAGTATTCCTTATATGGCTATAGAGAAACCTTGTGAACACTCTAGAAGTCACAATTTTTGCCCAATCATCACGAAACTTGATCAAAACATTGATTTTATTAGTATCTCGGACCAGTTCGAAAATGGTCCAGATCGGTGAAAAAACATGGCCGCCATGGGCGGGGCAGTTTTCTCTATATGTATATAGTGAAAACATGTGAACACTCTAGAAGTCACATTTTTGGTCCAATCTACATGAAATTTGGTTAGAACATTTGTTTTTTGGATATGACGGTTGAGTGTGAAAATGGTTTGGATGGGTAAAATAACATGGCTGCCAGGGGGGTGGGTCATTTTCCTTATATTTATATAGTAATAATAGCTTGTGAACACTCTAGAAGTCACCTTTTTTTCCTAATCATCATGAAATTTTGTCTTAACATCGATTTTATAGATATATCGGACGAGCTCAAAAATGGTCATGATCGGTTGAAAAACATGGCCGCCATGCAGGGCAGTTTTCTGTATATGTATATAGTGAAAACATGTGAACAGTCTAGAAGACACATATTTTGCCCAATATTCATGAAATTTGGTCAGAACATTTGTTTCCTGGATACCATGGTTGAGTTTTAAAATGGTTTGGATTGTTAAAAAAACATGGCCGCCGGGGGGGGGGGGTCTTTTTCCTTATATTTATATAGTAAAAAAGCTTGTGAACACTCTAGAAGTCACATTTTTTGCCTAATCATCTTGAAATTTGGTCAAAACATTGGTTTTGGGGATATCTCAGACAAGTTTAAAAATGGTCGTGATCATTTGAAAAACATGGCCGCCAGGGGTTGGGGCAGTTTTCTCTATATGCATATAATGAAAATATGTGAACAGTCAAGAAGACACATTTTTTGCCCAATCTTCATGAAATTTGGTCAGAGCATTTGTTTCCTGGATACGACGGTTGAGTTCGAAAATGGTTCAGATGGTTAAAAAACATGGCCGCCAGGGGGGGTCTTTTTTCTGGTATTTATATATTAAAAAAGCTTGTGAACACTCTAGAAGTCACATTTTTAGCTACATCCTATTGCATTCAAACTTGGTACACTTACTTACTATCATTAGGGGACTGGGCAGGCAAAGTTAGATAACTCGGTTTAGTTTTGTGTTTAGGTCCACTTTATTCCTAAAGTATCAAAGCTATTGCTTTCATACTTGCGATGCTTACTAACTATCATAATGGGACTGTGCAGGCAAAGTTATGTAACTCTGACTGGCATTTTGACAGAATTATGGCCCCTTTATACTTAGAAAATTGAAAATTTTGTTAAGTTTTGTGTTTTGGTCCACTTTACTCCTAAAGTATCATAGCTATTGCTTTCAGACTTGAAACACTCGCAAACTATCATAAGGGGACTGTACAGGACAAGTCGCCCTGATCGCAGTGGATATCGGTGACATTGGTGTTTTGCCACTTCATGCATATCAACCGAATTGTATTGATAACTGTAATCATACCGCTTTTCTTACAGTACAGCCAAAGCGGCACAAACATAATCCGCGGCTACGCCACGGCCAGATTATTAGTCCGCGGCGGCCGAATCGTGTGTTCACGCTGCGTATCGCCGTGGCACTCGGCATCGATCCGCGCAACGACGCCGAGTCTGTATTAACCACGCGTACTTTTGCGGAGTAAATCCGCCGCATACGTACGCGGCGGATCGAGTGAAAAGATATCCACCTACATGTACATACATGTATGTGTAGCGTAGAATTAATTACGCGCAACTGTTTATGTTTCGTTCGATTATCATTATTAAATTTGTAATCCGAAACACACTTCCGAATTTTAATGCTAACGCGTCCTTTGGCAAATTCTAGCGTCAAATAAACAGTGCTAAAATATCCTTTGTTTCATAAAAAGCGCGCGAAAATTATGCAGACATGTAGAACGTCGTTTGGAAAGTTTGGGTGTATTTTGTGTTGTATAAATACATGAACATCACGTCAGGCGTAAATCGCGTGTTCAGTGGAGAAAAAAAACGCCCCGATTAGACTTTATTTCATCATCTCTATAAATAGTAACAAATGCCAAAATGTATTTGATACTTAAGGAAATATCGAGAATGTTTGTGTATCGTAAATATTTACCAGCATTTGCTTTAAAACTGGAATATAAGGGATTATCGGGTAATTAGTAGCGATATTAACTGTATAATATGAACAAAATAAAACGTGTTTATATACGCATATTCAAACAATAGTTATAATAAGCTGATAATTAACAAAACTACAAATACGTCGTCACCGTCTTGATTATTGATGTGGCTTCAAACTGCTTATTTTCTCAGCTAAAATATAATAGCGGAATCAACATGCAATTAATTTATAAATCCACCATATACTGGAGCCTTGACCACTTGTATGTGCGAAAACATAATTACGTGACCTTGTTTATGTGTGAAATACATACGCTACGGGCGGGCAACAAACTTAATAATTGGCCAGACACATTAGCTATGCTTACATGTATATGCTAATACAATCCGCGCACAATAAATTTATTATGATTTTAATTATTATTATAATTGTTCTTTCAAAATTTGTTAACTACATGTAACTAATAATTAAAAAAAATTATATTTCATGATCGCATCGACTCGGCATCATGTCGCGGACCGCGGCATGCCTCGGCGAACAGATGCGAAGTTTCGCGGCGAAATGCGACTTGCCGCCGCATACTGACGCGGCTTCAACGACTGACGCGGCATCGACTCGTTTCGCCTTGCCGCCGCGGATCGCGAAATACGTTTGTTCCGCTTTGGCTGTACTGTATGTGAACAATTATCCAACATAATTGCAACATCACTTACGAAAAAATAATCTTAAAACATTTATGATGACAAATATGTTTAGAAATTTCCTAAACACAACATACATGTACATGTATGCCTACGCCATTTTTCAGAAGTGTTAAGAGTACAGTGCATAAGGGACACAGCTTTCATTGGACGAGCGAATTTAAATATGGATTTTATGCAATACGGTCATGTACAAAAAAATGTTTTATTGCGTCATAGGCAGCATGTTAAAAACGTGCTTGACGGGGACTTTCTGCTAACGGGTAAAAATGAAAGTGAATATCTGTTAACAGTTACACTGCCTTAGCATGTAAATAAGAGGTCTGGATTATTTCATTTATTTTTCGGAATGCATATTTCCGATTCCGATGTTGCCGACTTCTTTTCATCGCGAAAAAAGGTGAATCATGGCGGTTTGCGATGATTCGCGCTAATTGCCTACAGTGAGATACATCTCGCGATGCTCACCATGGAATCGCCAAGACATCACCCAAATTTTCTTGTCGCTCAGAATCACTGCGATTTGTCACGTTGCATCGATCGCTGTGATGGGAGAATCTCTGCATAATCACGGGTCGCGTAGTGTATCAAGAAAAACGATGAGCTGTATGTATGTACTCATAAAAGCTCAGAGCAATCAAGAAGGACTAACTTTTCCTCTAAATTAAAAACAAGTCGTTTACGCTGTATCTTACCCACAAAGGTTGTAGGTCAGTAAGTGATATTTTTACAAATTTTCTCATCTGAGTCCTGGGACTCGATAACTTGCAAATCTATGAGTCCCCGAATTGAAAGAATGAGTCCAAATATTAAACGATATAATTTTTTTTAGAAATTTCAATGCATTTTTGGGACTCACGTAAGTCGAAACTTTGCATCCCCAGAAGTTTTTGTAAGTCCAGGACACAGGACTCGCAGGTAAAAAAATCACTGGTCAGTATGGAATTGTAACATTTACAGTTATTGTATACACCTGCATGTAGGGGACTGTATTCGGCAGCCTGAGCGCTGATTAGATAATACAATTACCAAGAAAAAAAAGTGATTGACAGCTGTCATCAGGTCAGTTGTCAAAGGTGACTGACACAGCACTTACCCTGAAAGTCTTGCCTTGGGGATTGGGGATGGAACTTACCGGTAATGCGTAATTGTCAGTGCTCACGCTGCTGCCAGACATTATCGCCAATGGCGATTATTTAATCTAACTGGCTATTATTTCTTAAAATTGTCTAGAAAAAATGGCGATTATTTTATCCAACTACATCAAAAATAAATTTGCCTCTACAAGTTTTCCAGCGAATTCGAAACGCCTGTAAATCAGGCCATCAAGCAGGAAAAACGAGATTACCTGTGTACACACTCGACCCTGTGTATTGTCATACACGCGTCAATGACTTCTGCGACATCGTAGCCTAGAGCGTTTTTCTGAATCAGTGTCCAACAAAAGTGATATATTTCGGAAAAAACTTCTTTAATCTCCAAGTGCTTTACCAATTATCGGTTATTGTCATTTTTTCGTTATTTTTTCGCCAATTATTATTTAAGCGCCATTATTGAAAATCACCGCGAATATTGTCGGCTGTTTTAGTTTTTCACGCCGTTTTTTTCTGCAAGTAGATTACGTTGAACATTTCTTGATTAAATAATTATTTAATCGCCATCAACTAATTATCCCCGTCATTACCGCTATCTGTCGTCTACTTCTACATTTCTGGATGTGTGATAATGATTTCTTTTTTTTGTAATTATTTTGTTTGTCGATTTTGTTATTTTTCTATAATTAATGTGTTTTTTTTGCTCAAAATACTTATTAACGTTAAAAACATTCTACACTTCTCAAAGGTAAGTAGTATAAAATCTTGAGTTTTGCAATGTTGCAATTATTCACGTTTTCGTTACTTTCTGAAAACTGTACCATTCTACGCATGATGCAAATGTCAGCCATCTCGCAATTTTAAATTATGTATCTATGAGTAAAGTAAAGCACTGCAATATCACATTTTAAAACAATATTTCAACCTATATTGATTGCGTATTCGCAAGGTTACGGGTTTTTATTTTCTGCAGTCAAATGATATGCATATTTTATTTCATATGCAAAAGAGGTATCTCGACATGTTTTCGGACAGTCGTTTTCGGATACGGTACAGTTTGTCGATTTTAATTTACTTTCGGCGTTCTTTATAACATTTTTATAGAATAAAGAATACATATGCGGTGTTACGGATGGCCTGGTTGACAATATTTCGTATTGTATTACAGAATTTGTACCTAGACAGACTTTAAAAATTGAACAATTTCTTATTTTATTAATAGTACTTAAATAAATGTATTTATCTTTTTGTTTTAAAGTACATGTATATATGCATGTAACTGTAGATGATGTCTGGTTTGTTAAGTCACACCCACAACATTGATTGTATTCTTTATTGTAACGCCATGATAATATTTTATAAGAAAATGACACTGATATTATGCTTGTTTTTAAGTATATATTATAACTTAAATCCAATAGATTTTTATTTGATAAAACATAGATAAAATTAGATTCATTTTTTTTTGCCTTCAGTACCATTTTGTGGAAAAGTCCTTGTCTGTTTCGGCTATTTTTTTTTTTAAGGAAAAAAATATGGCTATTATTTTCTGAAGGCCAGAGTGAGCACTGATTGTAACTGGGCCTAATGTGTATCTAAGTTTAGTAGGAACAAGGAAAGTGGTCTGCATTTCTCTACACTGACCAGTATAACATCCTATACTACAAAGACAGGGTGATGTTTCTAATGTGTCAGGGGGATTGTGCTCAAATCAGCCAATGGAATGAATGCATTGTATTCATTCAGGTCTGCTGTAGTTATGTAATGGTCATCTATGTGTAAGGTGAAAAGCTGGGTTAAACAGTTATGCAGAAAAAGAAAAAAAGTGGGGATTGGCGATGATTACAGTCATTCTACACCTATCTCTTATTTAATTAGGGCAGTTGTCACTTGCTAGCATAACTATGATTGCTTAGTACTGGTAAAACAGATAACCCACTTAAAGGATGAGTGTCACTGTGTGACTGTCAACTGAACACTTACTGCTGTGACATGACTGAAATACTGTTGAATAAAAATCAAAAAAATCATAGCAAACACGAAAAAGAATGTTAAATGTTATGATTAATTGAATATAAAGCACAACACTTTGATCCAGTACATTTGTAATTGTTCAAGTGCACAACACTTAAACTAATTTTTAACTCAATGACCATTAATTGTGGTAAGGAAATGACTGTTGAGATGCCGTTGAAAGTTCACATTTGTGTGTCAACTTTTAAGTGTGGTTAGATGTATTTGAAGAAAGTTTAAATGGATGAAATTTGTGAAGCGACATGGCCCAAAGTGAGGACGCTTATTGTCCCCTACCGGTTTTACCGGCTTATGGTTTTCGCTCTGTGTGTCCGTCAGTCCGTCGGTTCGTCAGTCTGTCACACTTTTCTGGATCCTGTGATAACTTTGAAAGTTTTTCATATTTTTTCATGAAACTTGAAACATGGACAGATGGCAATATGGACATTATGCACGTCATTTCATTCGAAGCGACTGATTAAACATTCAAAACATGTTCCTGTTATTAAGATGGTGATGATTATGATCATTATTACAATTATGATGATGATGATGATGATGATGATGATGATGAAAAGCTAGATGTTGATGATGATGATGATGATGATGATTTTTATTATAATATGCTGCTGATGATTATATGATGATGTTGATGATGGCAGTGATGATGATAATGATAATTATGAGCATGGCAATTGTTTTGATAGTGATGATGTTTTTGCTGCTGATGATGATATGCTATGGGTCCTTCCGCAATGAATATTCATACTAAACCAAAAGAGCAGCTTTAATAGTTCATTTTTCAGACTCATCAATTATTACTTTGGCATCCACATAAAACTGGAATTCTTAGTCCCTTACAAACTCCACAGAGGTGGTCTCATGGAAACAATCCTCTGGCAATTGAAAAGACTGGGAGTAGTTTTGTGGAGGAAAAAAATGATAAAAAGATAATCACGAACACTTGCTGCCTGTGCACATGCCAATTTTCTGCAGGAGAAAGATAGCCTGAGAAGTCTCGAGGGCAAGAGGGAGTCTCCATTGAGATCTGGCTCAAAATAAACATGGGTCTGGCTCTGGGAAAAATGGGGTTTAATGCATGTGTGTAAAGTGGTGTCCCAGATTAGCCTGTGCAGTCTGCACAGGCTTATCAGAGAGGACACTTTCAGCTTTTATTGTGTTTTTGTTGAAGGGAAGTCTCTAGCTAAATTATATACATTTGTAAGTGTCATCCCTGATAAGACTGTTTTGTTGCCCAGAGTGAGGCTCATATGCAAACATTGTTGAATTTTTGGGGTGTTTGTGGCCATTAGATGTGTCTTGTTCTTAGAAAATTGGGCTTAATGCATGTGCGTAAAGTGTCGTCCCAGATTAGTTCCCAGATTAGCCTGTGCAGTCCGCACAGGCTAATCAGGGACGACACTTTTCGCCTAAATGTGATTTTCGGCAAGGAGGGACTTCCTTGAAACTAAAAATACCATAAAAGCGGAAAGTGTCGTCCCTGATTAGACTGCACAAGCTAATCTGGGACGACACTTTACGCACATGCATTAAGCCCAATTTTCTCAGAACAAGACACAGATACTCTCATATCTTTTGGAAAAAAATATTCATACACAATGGATTTATGTAAATAGGTTAGAGTATATCATGAAGAAAAATGTTTGTGCATAGGATTTGAATAATTTTGATTTGTTGGTGGTGTTCTTATGTAGCATATTTCTGAATATTTTTTGTTGAAATGTACGTATACCTTATTAATTGGTACCTTATTTATAAGTTGTGTACATGTATGTCGGTGTAAGGATTCAGTAATCATTTTATTCTGTAAATCATTTTAAATGATTATTTCAGTAATCATTTTATTCTGTAAATCATTTTAAATGATTAATACTTAGTTTGCTATTGCCAAATGCTCCTAAATTTAACCCATTTATGCCTAGCCTCTAGAATAAAGGCCTTGGCAAACAGCGTAGACCCAGATGAGACGCCACATGATGCGGTGTCTCATCTGAGTCTGCGCTGTTTGCTTAAAGGAATTTCTGTAAGAAATATTTTAAATATAGAAATAAAATTACTAGACATCTCTAATTTTGGAAATAAATTGATCCAATGTAGAAGGATGGGAGAGTCCACTAGGCATAAATGGGTTAATCATGAAATCAGATATAGGTACAATAACTTCAGCATCATATTTATAATAAGCTGATCTTCAGTATATTTACATATTGTTATAACCACTTATGCATAGACACTTCAAATATACTTCATGCATAGAAAACAACTGGAACAGTTATCATAGTCATTATCATGAATGAATTTGAAATTAATTCATAACATTAATATCATGAATTTAGTAAATACATGGGCTAAACATACTTTTATTTGAGTAAAAGAAGCAGGAGATTCTTTCAATACCGCCACAACATTAAAATTAGTCTGCAATCTTATGTAATCATCACTAGTAAAATTATATTGTTAAACCATTTTATCCAAGAAACTCAAAGGGTTTTAATGTTAATAAATTTAGATACTTTTCTTGACTAATAATAGCCTCATTTTGGGAAAACTGGGAATTATCCATGTGTGTTAAATGTTGTCAAAGATCAGCCTGTGAAGTTTGTACAGGCTAAGCTTTGAGGACACTTTCCCCGTAAACTGGGTTTTGGTTAAGAACATTTCCCATCAAAGAAAAATGCATTAAAAGGGGAAAGTGATGTCCCTGATAAGTGTGTGCAGACTTCACAGGCTAATTCAGGAAAACTCTTTATGCACATGCATTTAACCTGGTTTTCCCAGAGATGCTTATGTTTATGAAGGAGTTTCAACTTATCATGCAAGAGTCAGGAACGGTGTATTTATTATACCTGTTTGTAAAATTGTATATGAGTCAAATAGACAAGTGTGTTAAAGGACCAATATCTGTCAAAAATGATAGCTGAAAGGTTGAGATTATTGATAAGAAATGGTAGAAAATCAACAGGTGTAGTTTGAATACTTGTAATTGTATATGTCATGCCAATTTATGCAAACCTGTTTGTAAGATGTTTAGATTATGTGTTATGTAATTTGCAAAATATATTATATATCTTAAACATTAAGGATGATTTTAAGCTTGAAGTTTGTGTTTAATATATTTATTTTTTATAATTCCCCCTTTCGAAGAAAAGGGGGTATATAGTTTTCGCACTGTCCGTCTGTCAGTCAGTCTGTCTGTCTGTCTGTCTGTCTGTCTGTCACGCTTTCTTGTCCGCTCTCTATTTCAAATACTTTTCATCCAATCTTTACCCAACATGGTCAGAAGTTGTATCTAGACAATATCTATATCGAGTTCGAATATGGGTCATGCCGGGTCAAAAACTAGGTCACGGGCTCACTTAGTGCATTTCAAGGATTTAGCATGGTAAAATGCTCATAACTTCTATCAAAGCGTTGGCTATAACTTTTGCATTATTGAAGATAGAAACTTGATATTTGGCAGACATGTGTATCTCGTGAAGCTGCACATTTTGAGTGGTGGAAGTTCAAGGTCAAGGTCATCCTTCAAGGTCAAAGGTAAAAAAAAATTTTTTTTAAATAATAATTTCAAAGCGGCGTTCTCATGAAGCTGCACATTTTGAGTGATGGTAGTTAACGGTCAAGGTCATCCTTCAAGGTCAGAGGTAAAAAAAAAAAAGTTGTTATTATTTCAAAGTGGCGCAATAGGGGGCATTGTGTTTCTGACGAACACATCTCTTGTTGCATTACATTTACATACCAACCACATTTCCATATGATTTTGAATTTTACCATGTACCTGTACATAGTGTTTAAATACAAATTAGGATTCAGTTTTGTCTATAGTTAACGATAAATATACTTTTGATTATTATTTCACATGTTTTGTAATGATTTTGACTGGTTATGTACCTTTAAGCATTAAAAGAAGTGCAGTCAATTTTTTTTTACTTTTGCACTAGAACTGTATGGAAAGTGGAATTCCTTGCATTTCTGCTTCATGTTTAATTTTTGGCTGTATGATCAACTGGCTTCATAAAATTTGTTGATAATTGTTGAAAATATTTTAGAATCTTGTATAGAAATTTTTCCTGGCAGAAACACAGCTTCAATGAATTTTCAACTTTCAGATATAAATTTCTTGACTACCGTATGAACAAATTTGTATTTTTATGTAAACATGGTGAGTCATGACAGAGTTAATTTAATGAAGTTCAGAAACCTTAAATAAAGCTTGACCTAGTTTTAAAATTGTGGTTGTGCTTGAAAGGTGTTCTTTTAAAAAATAATATGTTTTCTTGAACATCATAAAGGGCCTTAATCAAAGTAGCTGGGTGTATCAAACATTCTCTGAGCTGTAACCATTCAGCGATTAATAACCCATGAAAACTTTAAAGCCCATATGTGTGGCTTTCCTGAACTTTGCAATGAGTTATGCTCCTTGTGCTTTTAAACCTTCCATAAACATCCAGGGCCCTTGCTACACTTTGGGGGATTGGGGCCGCTTAGAGGGGGGGAATTTCGCGTTGTTTTGGGCAAAAAGGGGAATTTCAGAAGATCTTTTCACCAACCATTCAACACTTCAAATTGCTATATTTTAATATAATTTACATAAATATCAGGGGTGTCAATTTTCCGGATTATTCCGGAAATCCGGATTTGAGCCGTCCAGGGTTGATTTTGAGGTGAATGTAAATCCGATGTGTTTGTTTAAGGCGGGTGGGGGTAGGGACATAATTCTTTTAGTGCGGGATCATTTCAGAACGAATATTCTTATAGCATAGTCGGCATTCCGGACATTTGCGCTTGGTACCGATTTTATTTATTGATTTCTGATTGGTAAGCGGCTTGCACTGACATGAGCAGTAACTGGCAAAGTAAAGCACTGCAATATCATATTTTAAAACAATATGTTAATCAAATTATATATTGACTGCGTATTTGCTAGGTTACTGGTGACTGGTTTTCTTTTTCTGCAGTCAAACGATATGCGTATTTTATTTCATTTGGAAATGATGTATCGCGACATGTTTTCGGACAGTCGTTTTCGGATACGCTGGTTTGTCGATTTTAATTTAATTTCGAAGTTCTTAATATCATTTGTTTAGAATGACAAATACACCTGCCGTGTTACGGATGGTTTGGTTTATAATATTTCGCATTGTACTCACCAGAAAATGCACCTAGAAAGACTATAAAAAAAGAACAATAAGCTAGGGCTCGGGGGTTGGGCCCTCTCTACCCTTTATCCTACGGCTTAATTTTCCAGATTTCAAATTTGGGACAATTGACACCCCTGAAATATACATTGAAATTGATTGAATCAAAGGTTAATAGCATGATACCAGCTGGCAACATAGGTACACAAATTAAAAAAAAAAAAACTTTTTTGGAGGGGGGAATTTTTAGCTGAAATAGGGGAAAAAAGTATACTATTTTAAAGGTAGAATGGGGCGGAATTTCGGCCCTCAAAACAGCCAAACAAGGGCCCTGACATCAAAACCACTTTTTATGCACCTGAAGGAGGGCATATAGTGATCTGTCAGTCTGTCCATCCGTCTGTCTGTGTGTCACACTTTGCGTTGGCGGTTAACGTTTCGAAAAATGTTCATAACTTCTATGTCGCTTCAGATGTAACATTCATATTTGGTAAGCATGTGTATATGGACATGGCCTTTCTATACGCACACACATTTTGACCCCTTTGACCTTGACCTTGAACTTAGGGTCCGCGTTTAGGTTTCAAAAAATGCATTTAGGTTTCGAAAAATGCTCATAATTTCTATCAAAGCGTTGTGCTCTGTGACAAGGGGATTTAATGCATGTGCGTAAAGTGTCGAACCAGATTAGCCTGTGCAGTCCACATAGGCTAATCAGGAACGACATTTCTGCTTTTATAGTATTTTTTGTTTTGAGAAATTCCTTTTAATAGTAACACTCTAGTTTAGGTGGAAGGTGTTGTCCCTGAATAGCCTGTGGGGACCGACACGCTAATCTTGGACGACACTTTACGCACATCCATTAAACCCCTTTTTTACAGAGCACTTCTAATATGTTTTTCAGGCCAGAAGACCTGCATGCACGTCCATGGGGTGTTTCCCTACCTTTATGTGCCGTACGATGGAACACTGCCCTGGGACCGCTACCTGCGCCAGTTCGCATCCAGCCTGGACAAGGCTATCAATGTGGCCCAGGGCTACGGACAGTCCAACCTTCAGCATGTATACAAGATTGTTCTGGTGACTGGGAGGTATAGAATTAAATACTGATAAGTTTTGTGTACAACATGGTGTATGTAATGGTATATATGATTTATTTTACGCCCACAGGCCTAAAATGTGGACCAAACTACTTCCACATTCTAAAATAATTAAATTTAAACTTCATATAGGACAAAGTGAATTGGGGGTATAAATCACTTTTTTTACAAAGCTCAAGTTGTCATAAAAACTGTTAATAACAGTTTGTATGTGTGATGTTAAAATGAAACATATACTGTAAACGTATAGATATTTGTCGGTTTGAAATTTTGTGGTTTAATAAAAAACAACTAATTTGTTGATACGTAATTTCGTGGATTTCAAATTTTGTGGGAATACTGACTGTCATAATAATTAAACTTTTATTAAAACAACCAGAGTAATAACGAAGCATAATCTGCTAATCTGTGTTGACAGCAAGACTTGAGGTTAATGTGCACTGAAGCATAAAAGTGTTGCCGATAATTGTCGAAAAGATGGATAAAGTGGCGCACTTGTGAGTGCCCGCTCGCTAATTGCCATCAATGTTGTTTTTACAATATTTGCAATTCTCAGCACAATCGGTCTCCTAGTAGTAACAATTGAGTAATAACAGTGGTTTTTTTTAATGAAATATTCGGCGTTATTTGGCCCCATTCCCTCATCTTTAGAGTATATATTTTTCCCCCAAATATTTTTAAAATTCTGCTCTCGGAAGTGTTATTCAATTTTAATCAATACCTCATTTAAATACGTCTTTCGTTACGAATTTACTACAATTTCCCTGAACTGCATCCGCGTGTTTACTTTATTTTAGCCTTTACCGCAAACCGTACGTAGTTCACTATCACAACTTTCGCTTTACGACATCTACCGCAAACCATACATATTCCAACATGTCGCACAACAACAAAAGCTATCGTAAAAAAATTGACTAATCTGTTTTAACTTAAAAATAAATTGATATTCTTTTCAAACAAGTACAACTTAAAAGTCGGTCTTCTTCAAATGCCGGCAGTGAAACGCCAGAAACGTCCGGTCAAGAGGGTGTTGAAAGACTGTTTATAAGTTTGCTCAACCTGCTTTGCATGCCACAGAGAAACAGGCTTGGGGAAGCTACACTGAAGTCCCTGATCAGACTTTGTCTGCACACAGAGAGACTTGGTGAAGAGGAGGTCACCAGAATAATTGATAAATTCGCTGAAAAGGCCAGAAATGTTGAACTTTGAACATGAACATAACATGTTAATGAATAAAAGAGTTTGAATTATGTTTTTTCTCCGTCTGTATGGTGAATTATAGTGTTAAAACTTGATTTGGTACTGTTACTAGCTAAGCATAGAAATTTCCCCCTTTTCCCCATTTACGCGCGAATTTTCCCCCTCTCGGGGGACCCGACCCCCCTTCCCCCAAAACTGAAAAAAAAACACTGAATAAGGTCCCCAAAATACACGTGTGAAAACCGTTATGTCTCTTTATACTTTAATTGGCACTAATTGACATATGTGATAAATCTGCAATCTGTTAATTTGATGACGTTACGTAAAAAAAGTATTATTACCCAAACACTTATCAAGAAAACAACATATTGTATTAACTAGCATATCTCAATCAAACAATGTCTCTTTCAAAATGGTTGAAAACGGGAACAGTTCAGACACGTTCTCCTACTATAGCAGGATTGCCCCACCCTGCAAAGGCTCAGTCTATGACTGAAGCATTATTGACACAGGTCACTAACGATTCAGTGGAAGAAAACATTTTCAATTAGGAAATATTTTTATTAGTCAAGAAATAGTGAAATAAGACCTACTGAAGTAAAGTAATTATTACAAAAAAAATATCTCTGATACTAGTAACCGACAACAAAAGAAAATGTCGGAAATGACATTCGGAAATGACCGATTTCGGATGAAAAATGTATAAATAATCGTTGGTACTTGAATTCGTGGTTCAGCGGACCAACGAAATCTACGAAAATTCGTACCACATGAAATTTAATGGTTTTACAGTACTTGTGAAATATATTAACAGCTTTTTGTTTATAAGTGTTTTACATCAATTAAACATTTGTTATGGCCACATTACTCAGGTGGTTGAGATATAGGGTTTGTCTCCATAAGAGTGGGGGCCCATTTATTTTTTAACTCTGTAGTAATATTTTGTATGTGTTGTATAAATTTTAATGCTGTGAAGCCATGTATTAATATGTTTCAATATTATATTTCAAATATACGACATAATCCATTTTAACACCCAACAGTATCAACATACTGGACAAATATCACGTATTTGATGGGATTGAAGTTTATTATTGGGAGTAGACCAGTCCCAGGGGATTTACACCAACATTTTTGAAAACCTTTGGCCTGGTCATTTTGTGAAAATTAAACGTGTGTTTGTTAAAATTCTGATATTTTAATATGATGTCAAAATACTGTTAAGGAATATAAGCATAGTTACAAAACTCGCATATTGTATTGAAACCATATTATACAATAAAAAAAATGTGATCTTTTTAAATTGTGAAGATCAGATTTTGGTATATAAGCTGAAAAAACCTAGGGATTGATTCTCAAATTAGGGTATATGAAACAGAAAGTCAAGTCCAGTAAATCCTTACTTATGTTTTATGCCCACAGCATCTACACATGCCGGAAGCGTATAGAAATTGGCCTGACTGTTTGTTTGTTCTTTCTTCCATTCTTATGAGGTTAACCCCATATTGCATGTTGTGTCTTTGAACACTATCGTTACACCAACATCACCTTACCTCATGGCTTTGATATTGACCTACATTTGGACTGATTCAGACGGTCCAAATTATTGGTTACCCCCAAAGTTTGCATTTCGTCTGTCATCAATACCACTTGGTACAAAGATTTGATACTTGAATGTGTGTAATCTATGAAAACTTACAACAAACCCACATCATCTGACCTCTTTTTATACCCCCACAAACAAAGTTTAGGGGGGTATATAGGAGTGAGCTTGTCTGTCGGGCGGTCCGTCTGTCAGTGTCTGTCGGTCGGTCAGTCCGTATTAAGATGTTGTATCTAGATGATGTCTAGGTCAAGTTGGAATATGGGTCATGCCGGGTAAAAAAGTAGGTCACGGGTCACTTTTAAACATTGAGCATGGTGTCTGCTCTTTAATTCAAGTAGTTTTCATCAGAGCTTCGCCAAACTTGGTCAGAAGTTGTACCGTAAAACGTTGTGTATAAGGTGCATTTGTGTATAACGCGCATCAACTTTTTGAAGCAAAAAATCGGGAAAAAAAGTTTTTGATGCAAAAAAACTGGGAAACATTCGGTTCCATACTCCATGGGCTAAAAGAAAATCGTTTTATTTAAATTGCCGATCTCGCGCGTTATTTCGAGCGTCTATGCGATATAGATGGTAAGGTGACATTACACAAATATTTGTGTTTGACAATTTGCAAAATATTATTTCCAGAATATGCGCGGTCCTGAATAGGACCTTTGTTGTTGTCGTTGATCGTCTCTATAAGGGTCGTCCGTCTATGTCCGAAACGTCAAATCCTTCGAATTCTTTGTCATCGTCGTCGCTGTCGAACAATCGGGCAATGTCATCGTCGGTCATTTTTTGTGGTGTGTCGTCGCAGTAGAAGTCGTCTTGAAGATCGTCGTCGGTAGTGGAGGTGTCGATGGTGGAGTCTTCTTCCCTCTGTTTGCTGCTGTCGTCCCATAATGCGTCGTCTTCTGATCTGTCGAGATTGTTGCTTATGCTGCATTTCTTGAAGGCTCTAATGATGATGTCGGGGTCCAATTCTGTCCAGGCGTCCACAATCCACTGACGAATTTCTTCTAGTTCGGGCTTCCGCATTCGTCCACCCGCAGTGAATGTGTGGTCACCATCGCAATACCAGGCGTTCCATCGTCTTTGGAGAAGCGCTTTCATTGGTTTGTTGATCGATACATCCAGGGGCTGGAGCATACTCATCATACCCCCAGGGATGATCACCAACGTTGTCCGAAAGTCATCTTTCAGGAGCTCTTTAAGTGCTGGGGAACGGTGGCACCGGAAGGCATCTAGCACTAACATGCTTCGTCTGGAAAAGCCTCCCGGACGCTTTCCCCAGACTTGTTTCACCCAGTCCTTCACCAGGTTGTTGTCCATCCACCCTTTATCCTGGCAACGGACAATGATGCCAGATGGCCATTTTGCTCCCTTCGGTAAGGTCTTCCTCTTGAACACCACATAGGGAAGTAGCTTGCCGCCATCAGCTGTGCACGAAGCATCACAGTGAAGTGGTTCTTCTCGTTCCCCGTGGTGTTGATTGAGACGGACTTGCTGCCCTTGGCGGTGATAGTCGTGCTATATGGCAGATCGAATGTTAGGGGTGTCTGGTCTGCGTTCCCAATCTGCGACAGATCGTAGTCCCATTGTAGGCGCTGCCGAATGACAAAGCGCTGGAACTCGATCAGCTGTGTTTCAAAGTCGGCTGGGAGCTTCTGGGCAATGTGAGTACGTCTCCTAATGGAGAGATGATGTCTTCGTAGGAAGGCATAAGCCCAGTCTGCAGAACCCTTAAACTTCTCCATATTGGGTGACAAAGCTGCGAGGCGACGTGCTTCAATCCGCAGCTCGACTGTTGAAACAGTGACGCCACCCTCACGACGTTTGGTAACCCAGGCAAGGAGCTGCTCTTCAAGAGAAATGTAGTGTGCCAAAGAACCCGCGCCGCCTGCTTCGTCTTCAGCATTTTCATAATGTCATCCTTCTTTTTTCGCCATTCCCGGATGGATGACTCCGATACTGAACTGTCGGCCAGCAGCTCGGTTGCCGTGCTCCTCCGCATACTGGATGACAGCAAGTTTTTATTTTGCTGTGTAGGCCTATCGTACTTTCCCCATCGTTCTACGAAGACTGGGTTTCGGACAATATTGTGACTGACAATTTAAAGATTCTGACAATTCAAAGACAATTTCAAGATTCTTTCTCTGTCGATCGCAGTGCTATTCAGGATACGGTGTTCTATTCTCAAGATACGGTAAGTCTAATGACAATTTTTATAATGATTAAAAATGGCAAATGTGCAGTTTTTATTCATGTTGAAGAGTGTTGTTTATTGCACATTCAGTTGCTCAGTAAAATTGACAGGTGACTTTAACGACTCAAACTTCTCAACACCATTACTGACATTACACGCGATAATTAAACAGTGGAGGTGTGATGCCGTTTGCCGGTTCGCGTGTTTTGATAATAGCCCAGCTACACAAAACTTGACAGGTGACTCAAATCTTGACAAGACGTATGAAAACGTGTGAACAAACACAACATCAATTTTATTAACACATTTGAAAAGCAATAAAAATAATCATCAATGTCGGGAAAGGCCTTGCCGACATTCTATTGTAAATCGACAAGTGCCCCCAAGTAAATTGTGTAACCCTAGTACAGTAGGGTATAATATTGTGGGAATAAACAGTAAATTTTAAATAAAAATGGCTTCCTTGTTTTTCATTTTCTTCTTCAAATTTATTTGATTTCGATGCTCTGTACGTACCTGAAAAAGATATTAATGTTAACTTTATAACGTTTGTTAATCTATATTCAGATCGTAAATATAATACAATTATTAACATAGTTACAGTTAAATCGACTGGGAACAGAATGGTCCGAGTTACCGTAACTGGGTAACTGACAGGGAAAAAATGTCTTGGCATGCCTGTTATTGTGCATAACGCGCATCAAGTTTTTTTAATCAAATTTGGGAGTAAAAAAGTGCGCCTTATACACAACTTATTACGGCATCTAGATGATGTTTAGGTCAAGTTTGAACATGGGCCATGCCAGGTCAAAAACTAGGTCACAGGGTCACTTAGTGCCTTTTAAACATTGAGCATGGTGTCTGTTGTTTTTTGTGAAGACAACATGCAAAATATTCTGTGTTAATGCGGCATGTGGGGGTATTAGTCACGTCTGTGACAAAGCTCTAGTTTACCTTGACCTACTTTTGGACCTAGACTTATTCAACTGGTATAATGATTCAATACTGACAAGTCATATATATGTGGGCATACATGTATGTGTATGTTGAATGCAGCATCTTGTTTCTTATACCTTTGTATTAAGCTTTTTTGTGAAAATGTAATTTTTGGAAGTAATCCTGAATATGCTGTAAATAAAGAAAGAATACTGTCTTATGCACTGTATGTTGAAATTGTAATAATTACATAATCTTGAAGGAACTGGTAATTGATCCAGTTTACAGATTATACCTCTACCTTTTTCAGATCAATGTACGGGTACCACGATGCGGATCAAGAGTTCTTGAAAATCTACCTGTACAATCCCATCATGATCAGAAAGTAAGGAAAACAAACTGTTGTACATAGCAGTCATATAGGCTCTCGCTGCATATGGCAATTGTCACTTCAGTGTTGTTGTTTTTGCCTGTGTGGAAAAGGGGGAGGGGCCCTCAAGATGGGTAATATTAAGAAAAAAATGGGGAATTTTATGTGTGTGCGTGTGTGTGTGTGTGATAACATTGTTATATGCTACAGTGTTATACAACATTAATAGAATGCTTTGCTATAAATGCTAAATTATATTACCTTCAAACTAGAAAGCTGGAAACGTATGCAACAATGCCTCTAAGTCTTATTTTGTCAATTAAAGGTCCAAATTAAGTCTCTTATTTCAACATGAAGATTAAAATAACGGGATAATTTTACTGCTGGTATAAGGGAAATTATACATTTTTGTTCAGGGGAATGGAACCTAATTCTGCTGCAAGCTCTAAGATGTCACAGTAAAGAAATAATTGTTTGTCTTATATGGAGACTTGTCTAGGACAATTTAATCACCTAAAAATGGTAATGCTATTTGAGCTTTTTTTTCTTTTCTGATGAATCAATCAAATTAACCCTAGAGAGTGTTATTTTAAAAGCTAAGGACATTGTGAGAGTATTATTGTGTTGGACAATCCCTTTAGGAAATCATACTGTTGGACAATCCCTTAATACACCACATATGGAGTTAAGTAATTTCTGTCTTCTGTTTGCAAAGACAATTGGGGACATACTGAATAAATATGTATTGAAGCATGTTATTTGTGTTCCGTAAATACATGTTAGCTAGGTTAGTGGTCATTATACCAAAGACCACACGAAAATTGAATACCATCCTGTAAAATTCTGAAAGGCTAGAAATTTAGCCAAAATTCAAAATTTGACCTTACTTTTGTGAGTCCAGTAAGTTAATAAGTAGGAGTGCTGGGACTCACATAATACAGGACATATAATTCTATTAGTTATAACTTTCCCCTCGTTCTAGGAAATTGGGGATTATGCCAGTACGAAATGTGTCGATCCAGGTTAGCTTGTGCAGTCTGCACAGTCTAATCAGGGTCAGCTATTTCCATTTATATAGTGGTTTCATTTTAAGAAAGTCTCTTCTTAGCGGAAATTCAGTTATGGTGTTAAATGTTGTCCTTGATTAGCCTGTGCATTCTGCCCAGGCTAGTCTTGGATGACACTTGACACACATACATATAGCCATTTTCCCAGAGTGAGGCTCATATTATTGTCCCCTACCTTGTTGTTGCTGTTTGTGTTTGAGGCTCATATTATTGTCCCCTACTTGTTGTTGCTGTTTGTGTTTGAGGCTCATATTATTGTCCCCTACCTTGTTGTTGCTGTTTGTGTTTGAGGCTCATATTATTGTCCCCTACCTTGTTGTTGCTGTTTGTGTTTGAGGCTCATATTATTGTCCCCTACCTTGTTGTTGCTGTTTGTGTTTGAGGCTCTTATTATTTTCCCCTACTTGTTGTTGCTGTTTGTGTTTGAGGCTCATATTATTGTCCCCTACTGGTTGTTGCTGTTTGTGTTTGAGGCTCATATTATTGTTCCCTACCTTGTTGTTGCTGTTTGTGTTTGAGGCTCATATTATTGTCCCCTACCTTGTTGTTGCTGTTTGTGTTTGAGCCTCATATTATTGTCCCCTACCTTGTTGTTGCTGTTTGTGTTTGAGGCTCATATTATTGTCCCCTACCTTGTTGTTGCTGTTTGTGTTTGAGGCTCATATTATTGTCCCCTACTTGTTGTTGCTGTTTGTGTTTGAGGCTCATATTATTGTCCCCTACTTGTTGTTGCTGTTTGTGTTTGAGGCTCATATTATTGTCCCCTACTTGTTGTTGCTGTTTGTGTTTGAGGCTCATATTATTGTCCCCTACTTGTTGTTGCTGTTTGTGTTTGAGGCTCATATTATTGTCCCCTACTTGTTGTTACTGTTTGTGTTTGAGGCTCATATTAATGTCCCCTACCTTGTTGTTGCTGTTTGTGTTTGAGGCTCATATTATTGTCCCCTACTTGTTGTTGCTGTTTGTGTTTGAGGCTCATATTATTGTCCCCTACTTGTTGTTGCTGTTTGTGTTTGAGGCTCATATTATTGTCCCCTACCTTGTTGTTGCTGTTTGTGTTTGAGGCTCATATTATTGTCCCCTACCTTGTTGTTGCTGTTTGTGTTTGAGGCTCATATTATTGTCCCCTATCTTGTTGTTGCTGTTTGTGTTTGAGGCTCATATTATTGTCCCCTACTTGTTGTTGCTGTTTGTGTTTGAGGCTCATATTATTGTCCCCTACCTTGTTGTTGCTGTTTGTGTTTGAGGCTCATATTATTGTCCCCTACCTTGTTGTTGCTGTTTGTGTTTTAGGCTCATATTATTGTCCCCTACCTTGTTGTTGCTGTTTGTGTTTGAGGCTCATATTATTGTCCCCTACTTGTTGTTGCTGTTTGTGTTTGAGGCTCATATTATTGTCCCCTACTTGTTGTTGCTGTTTGTGTTTGAGGCTCTTATCATTTTCCCCTACTTGTTGTTGCTGTTTGTGTTTGAGGCTCATATTATTGTCCCCTACTTGTTGTTGCTGTTTGTGTTTGAGGCTCATATTATTGTCCCCTACCTTGTTGTTGCTGTTTGTGTTTGAGGCTCATATTATTGTCCCCTACCTTGTTGTTGCTGTTTGTGTTTGAGGCTCATATTATTGTCCCCTACTTGTTGTTGCTGTTTGTGTTTGAGGCTCATTATTGTCCCCTACTTGTTGATGCTGTTTGTGTTTCAGAGCTGCTGATCTGCTGCTAGGTGGTGCGGTATTTAACAAGCCCTTCCAGCCCCATGAGGCACATATCCCCTACACTCTACAGGTAACAAATAGGGCTGTAACCTTTTAAAGGCACACATACAATACACCATGCATGTAATAAACAGAGATGTAACCTTTTAAAGGCACACATACCTTACACTCGGCAGGTAATAAATCGCCCCATTGGTGCAAAAAGGTACCAAGTGACATTTTCATAGTTTTGAGAAAAACGCGTTTAAAGATTTGAAAGTGAATATCTAATTTACTACATACAACTCAGAACTGCAATTGTGCATATGGTTAGATATAAATACAACCTTCATCCTTGCAAAAATTGAACATGTTACATTTATCAATAAGCGATAATTGATCAATTATGTCATATGGTTCCTTTTTGCATAATTCAATATTAAGGTAAACAAAATGCAAAAAGGTACCATATGCACACTTAGCTCCTTTTTGCACGAACTATTTATGTAGATTGTATTCTAAAAAGGCACAATTAGGTACCATATGACATATGGTACCTTTTTGCACCACACAAAACTGGAAAGTGAATATGATGATTACACTTTATTAACAAGAGTGAAGTATAAACATCTATAAAGATGTGACACATCTGTAAAGTTAAACAATTAAAAGTATTGTTGAGATTAAAAAACAATAGTATTTTTGAAAGTGAATCTTGCAAATTTCAGTTTTTGACATAAATGTACAGCACCCGTAATATCCACAATGTCAACATTCTTCACTCGATATCAGTATCTTCCTCATCTGACTCCATAGGAACAAAATCCTTTTCCTTACTGCTCGTCGGTAAGGACTCGTAATAAGAATGAAACTCCTCAGGAATGATTTCTTTTGAGCATAAATTAACAAGGTCATTTTTCTTTTGAATCGATATTGGCAGTTTTGTGTCGTAACAACGCTTTAAATCTGACTCACAAGTTGGCCATGTGTTATGAACACATTTCTGTTTTCTTGTTGTTTTCTGTACTTGAATTTCCTGAAATTGGTTGACGTCAAAGCTGTAGTTCACAAATACTGATCTTTGATTGTCCCTTCGCACTTGTATCCACTTTACCTTAAGCCAGTTTATTCTTTGTCAAGTGACTGATGTTTTTAGGTTTGTACAATGTTTCTTTACAAAGTCTTTGAAGTCCATTACATGATTGTATTTCATTGGTATAGTTACATATGGCTGTGATTTTCTTGCCAGAGAAATTAAAGTGCACCATTGGGATGGAACATACACTGGCGTTACTTTTTTGGCACGTTCAATGGTTGAATGGACTGAATCGCATTCCATTTGGGAATGACCTGAAAGTAGAAATTTGTGGCTAATGGCTTTCAGGTTTGGTACTTGCGATATGGTATACAACAGTGACGCAGTTACATACTGATTCCGATTTTGACCTCCACATGTATCAGAAAAATATATTATTTCATTGACATTGCTTCTATGGCAGACAGATAATGTGTTCTTTAATAAGCATGTGGCGATTTCACATGCTCCCCGTTTACATTGGGTTTCATCCCATACATGACAGACAGCTTGCTTGTCTCCTAAGGAATATATAGTGAGGTTAAAGCAGCATAGTTTCCTTGAATAGTAGAGTTCACTCACTAAAGAACATGGTGTTGTAAGAACTGCCTGCAGATCGAATGTTGCTACATACACACTCTTGTCTGTCTTAGCTCTTTCTTTATCCTTTGTTTTTTCTTCACGCGCTCTTTCCTTTTGTACTTGATGTTCATCATATTCTTTTTGCAGTGTTTCATTTACTGTGCCTGCTGCCTTTCTTCTGTCATATAAAGTACAGAAGGAGCACTGGTCCTTTTTAGGTTTGAAAAAAGATAAATTGTAATTTTCACAAAAAATCTTTCTATACATTGATTGCTTCACACTGGTTATTCCTTTCTTTTCACAATCTTTGACATATAATTTCCACATTTGTTTAATGTTTAAGTCATGTGCTAGGTATTGTTTCTTTGAAGATTTTCGTGTGTAGTGAGATTCCATTTTTGGAAATGATTCAATGTGTTTTTTTACAATTTCAACTGTACATGAATCTAATTTGTTTACAGATGGATCTTTTCCTCTCATATCAGTCGCAACAAATGCCCCATGTTTCTTCTTTTTAAGAGTGTAATCAATTGTTTTCCTGTTGATGTCCAATGTTTTCATAAAGAAGTTTCTACAAACGCGTTCTTTCCGGTCATTATGTATCATGAAATACTTCTGCGCTATAGATCTCTTGCCTGTAACTTTCCTTTTTGTTGCGCTTTTTTGTACCATGTCACAGATATACTGTCTTTGGCGCTCATAACTTCCCAAAGAATAGTACAATTGAAATATGTCTTCCCGCTGCTCTTCAGTAAATTTCTCGCTACACTTGAAACGACATTTGAGGCAACTATGATGGTGGACCTTTTTCGGGGCAACAACTCTCCCAGTTGCAGAAACATATTCCTTCCCTTCACTTTTCAATAATTTTCTAACATTCCGCTTCCACTTTTCTGGGTTCCGTGTTTTCTTTCGACTTGAATGCTTCTTAGGAGGACTTCTGTATGAAGCACGTTTGTGTGGGGTTGTTTCGACAGGCATATTTGCATGGCATGATTCATCATTTGGTGTGGAAGGAAGAGATTCCCTTGCAACCTCCCATGTAGGATCTGTGTCACGTTTAGCATCACTGTCATTTGAAATTATATCAATGGCATCATAGTGCTCCTGTCCTCGAACTGCTATGTAAGCTAGATTGATTACTTTCTCTGTTGTTTGTTCAGGTTTTATGTCAATCACTGGTGTTGATATTGAACTTGAATATATTCGAACAACACTTCCGTAAAAGTTTGCTGTGGCCAAAGGAACAATGTCTGCTATGTCTAAATTCCATTGTCCTCTTGTTTTCAACAGTTCAAGTTCATTGAGAAATTCCACCTTACTAAACATATCCTTTCTAGTACAGAAAGATATATATCTGTCTGCGTTTGTTGTCATGAAGTCACAGACATTTGATCTGATTTCAGACGCACTTTCAGCAATTTTTCCACTTGTTTTCAATGACGTGAAAAAACAGTTTCCATCTCCATTAATACTGACCCTGCGCAGCTCATTACAAGCAAGAAGTGTGTCAAGTCGTCCTGTATGGGTTTTTCTGATCATAGCCTGGATTGTGCAATTATGTTGGCTGATTTTCTGTGCTCTATTAACCGCTACACTGGCTACCTTTCGTCTGTTTTGCAACAATATTATTTTATCTCTCAATTTCTTGGCAAGTACACTTTGACTTATTCTCCTTTTATTATTTTTCTTTCGAATTTTCAATTTCTTGGTTTTCTTTTTCCATGCAGTTTCTCTTTGCTTGTTCATTAGCACACGTCTCTTTTCTTTTGTCTTCACCTTCTTAACATTGAATTCTGAATCAGTTGAATTGATCTCATCTTTGTTAGGATCATAATTTTCATCATCAGCACTATCATCATGATCTGATTCGCTATCACTTTGGATAAGTTTCCTTTTAACTGGTTGCTTCTTTTTTCTACCAAGATCAGCTAATGGAATATCTTCCGAATCTGTAGTGTCGGAATCATTGTCTTTTGTTTGCGTTGCTATCACAGGTCCAAAAAGTTCCTCTTGTGTAAATGTATGATAAACTTCTTCATCGGACCAAACCTCGACTTCTATCTGTTAAGCAAATACCAACATAAAGTGAATCTATTGATTATACTGTTTAAATAAAATTAAAACTTATTTCTGTAAAAACTGTGAAATTACAAGCTACCTTTTGAAACGTTAGTACATATTTAAAGTATGTTCTTCTTGTGACTGCTCCCAGAAATAAATTACTACCATATAGGAAAGAAATCAACTCTTTCAAAAAGGATGCAAGTATTATATTGGGTATTATGTTTTCATTGTTTCCATTACTAACTGGTATATGAATTTAATTTGGCAAAAAAATATACTTACATATTTATTATTTTCCATCTCCTTCTATGAATAACGTGTACAAAGTCATATGTATAAAATCTCAGTATTTGTCTGCTCTCTTCACTTTAATAATCACCAAATGAAGGTGCAAACACTTCACCCTCATAATTATCATCTGCTAATAACAAGACAACTTAGGGTAACAGGATAGTTTGATAGTGTTATCAGTGTCTGGAATGTGTATTCATTGCTGAGGCAAAAGGAACAACATAAACCAATTGATTGTTACCTGGGTCTGGATAGTGTATTCATAGTTGTGCTAAAAGGTACCAACTAAACATATTGATATAAAAAAAAATGTGGACACATTCATTTCATGTCTGCAAAAAGGTACCATGTGTCATATGGTTCCTTTTTGCACTGATATTTATTTAAATTTTCCACACACCCTTGGTGCAACAAGGTACCATGTGTCATATGGTACCTTTTTGCACAAACAAATGTTGCATTTTTCACTTGGTACCTTTTTACATAATCCTATATCTTTGGAACCTTACAAGATACAGCTTAGATATTTTTACAGAATGTAGATTATACAAAATCCTAATGAAATATACTAAAATGTCATTTTTGACCAAAATGTCATATGGTACCTTTTTGCACCAATGGGGCGAAATAGAGCTGTAAGCTTTTCAAGGCACATATACCCTACACTCTACAGGTAATAAATAGGGCTGTAACATTTTAAAGGCACATATACCATACACTCTGCAGGTAATAAATAGGGATGTAACCTTTTCAAGGCACACATACAATACACTATGCATGTAATAAATAGGGTTGTAACCTTTTAAAGGAACACATATCCTACACTCTGCATGTAATAAATAGAGCTGTAAGCTTTTCAAGGCACACATATTGTACACTCTGCAGGTAATAAATAGGGCTGTAACCTTTTAAAGGCACATATACCATACACTATGCATGTAATAAATAGGGATGTAATCTTTTAAAGGAACACATAACCTACACTCTGCAGGTAACAAATAGGGATGTAACCTTTTAAAGGCACACATACCTTACACTCTGCAGGTAATAAATACTGATGTAACCTTTTTAAGGCACACATACCATACATTATGCATGTTATAAATAGGGCAGTTACCTTTTAAAGGCACACATACCCTACACTATGCAGGTAATAAATACGGATGTAACCTTTAAAAGGCACACATACCATACTCTAGGCATGTAATAAATAGGGCTGTAACCTTTTAAAGGCACACATACCATACACTATGCGTGTAATAAATAGGGATGTAACCTTTTAAAGGCACACATACCATACACTATGCATGTAATAAATAGGGATGTAACATTTTAAAGGTACACATATCCTTACACTCTGCAGGCAATAAATAGGGCTGTAACCTTTTAAAGACACGCATATCCTACTCCATGCATGTAATAAATAGGGATATAACGTTTTAAAGGCACACATACCATACACTATGCATGTAATAAATAGGGATGTAACCTTTTAAAGGCACACATACCCTACACTCTGCAGGTAATAAATAGGGATGCAACCTTTTAAAGGCACACATATCCTTACACTATGCAGGTAATAAATAGGGATGTAACCTTTTAAAGGCACACATACCTTACACTCTGCAGGTAATAAATAGGGATATAACCTTTTAAAGGCACACATACCATACATTATGCAGGTAATAAATAGGGATGTAACCTTTTAAAGGCACACATATCCTTACACTATGTAGGTAATAAATATGGCTGTAACCTTTTAAAGGCACACATACCATACACTCTGCAGGTAACAAATAGGGATGTAACCTTTAAAAGGCACACAAACCATACACTCTGCAGGTAATAAATAGGGATGTATCCTTTTAAAGGCACACACACCATACACCATGCATGTAATAAATAGGGATGTAACCTTTTAAAGGCACACATAACATACACTATGCATGTAATAAATAGGGAATTAACCTTTTAAAGGCACACATACCATACACTATGCATGTAATAAATAGGGATGTAACCTTTTAAAGGCACACATACCATACACCATGTATGTAATAAATTGGGATGCAACCTTTTAAAGGCACACATACCATACACCATGCATGTAATAAATAGGGATGTAACCTTTTAAAGGCAAACATACCCTTCAATCAGCAGGTAATAAATAGAGCTGTAAGCTTTTGAAGTTACACATATCCTACGCTCTGCAGGTAAAAGGACTGTAAGCTTTTAATGGTATATCAACAGTATGTTTATGTATTCAGACAATATACTTTGCCAGTTTTCAAGTATATATATATATATATATATATATATATTAAGTAACAATAAGATTATTGGGAATGGAACTGGATCTCGTCCCCAAATTTGACCCCAAAAACTGTTAACACAACATTTACACGACCCAAATCCAACACCCCAGAGCCACATGTATTTAATTGTAATTTTTAGCTCGACTATTATATATGAAATATATATAGTGGAGCTATCCTACTCACCCCGGCGTCGGTGTCTGCGTTAGCTTTAGCGTGCAAATGTTAAAGTTGTTGTACTACCCCAAATATTTTCTTTGTCCCTTGACATATTGCTTTCATATTTTGCATACTTGTTTACCAACATGACCCCAACCTATTAACAAGAGCAGACAACTCTATCAAGCATTTTGTCATAATTATGGCCCCTTTTCCACTTAGAATATGCAGCAAATGTTAAAGTTTTCGTACTACCCCATTTATTTTCATTGTCCCTTGACATATTGCTTTCATATTTTGCATACTTGTTTACCAACATCACCCCAATCTATAAACAAGAGCAGACAACTCTATCAAGCATTTTGTCATAATTATTGCCCCTTTTATACTTAGAATATGCATATTATTGATAAATCTGTTAAAGTTTGCGTACTACCCCAAATATTTCCTATATCCTTTGACATATTGCGTTTATATGTTGCATACTTGTTTACCAACATGACCCCAACCTATAAACAAGAGCAGACCACTGTATCAAGCATTTTGACATAATTATGGCCCCTTTTACACTTAGATAATTGAACATTTTGCTTAAATTGCCATAACTTCTTTATTTATGATCACATTTTATTATTACTTTGACAAAAGAACACTTACCTGAATACCACAATGGATTCCACCCAAACAATACCCCACGCCCCTACCCAGAATCCCTTCCCCCCCCCCCCCAACCTCCCCCCCCCAATTTTTTTTTAAACATCATCTAATAAATTACCCCACCCCACATTATACCCCCCTCCCACCCCCACCCCCCCTATCCCCCACGCCCCCCTAATTTTTTTTTTAAACATCACCTAATATATAACCACACCCCACATTATACCACCCTCTCACCCCCCTACCCCCCCAACCCCCCATTTTTTTTTAAACATCATCTGATAAATTACCACACCCCACATTATACCCCCCCCCCCCCCCCCACAAAAAAAAAAAATTTTTTTTTAGTTTTTTCCTTTTTTTATTTTTGAAAGATCGTCCAATAAATTATTGAATATGAACAATTTCCCCATGATGGCTAATGTTATACTGTCAAGCACTCGAATAGTCGAGCGCGCTGTCCACTGACAGCTCTTGTTTAGTTACACAATCACTCATGGATAAATTAGCTAGTGTCAATTTATGATTATTTTTCATAAAAGTGGATGAAATGACGGTTTTTAGATAAAAAACAGTTCCACATTATTGAGAATCTTCTACTACATATATATAAATATCGAGGGCTGAACGGAAAACTGTTGTATCTCCTTCTTTATTATCCCCAGCCAGATGCGGAAAGGTTGTTTTTTTTTGGCGTTGTCCGTCCGTCCGTCCGGCCGTCCTTCCGTCCGTCCAGCACTTTTGTGTCCGGAGCCATATCTTGGAAGTTCTTTGGCGGATTTCATTTAAACTTGGTTTGAGTATATATATGCATAAGAGGATGATGCGCGCCAAATGGCATTGTACACCATCTGTTAAAAACAGACTTATGGCCCTTTGTATCTTGAAAAAATACTTTTTACTATAGGCATTTTTGTGTCCGGAGCCATATCTTGGAAGCGCTGTCCTCCGTCCGTCCATCTATCATTATGTTCATCCGTCCAATTTGCACCCATCCTCAAACAAAGCATATGTTGCGGGGGATACCTTGGGCCTTTCAGGCCCTCTTGTTTAATATGAGTTACAACAGTCTTCCGTTCACCCCTCGATATATATATATATATATACACACATGCAAATGAATATAAAACAACAACACTTTTTTTTACTTTAGTAGATTGAATTTGCTTTTATTTTCCAACCTATCTGTTTTTGTGGATCATGTTTTGCTGAAATGCTTAAGTTAATGCAAATATGCTAAAACTTTCATAGATATAAAATTTAACAGTTTCAAATAATTTAAAAATTAAACGAGACTTACCTTGGTTAAGTCGATGTTTGAATGTAATTCTATCAGTCATAGACTCACTGGAGGGATTAAATGTGATATGACGAAATAGAATTGCATAGGAAGTATGTCAAGTTTTTATTTAATTGAAGTCAGGGACTTAATATGCACTTTAATGCACCTCATAATTATATTAGATTGCTTCAATGGTGCATGACTTCTCATTTCGTCTTTCAACATACTTTATTTAAAACTAAATTGTACATGTATGTGTTAACATTCCAGTTGTTCATTGATTATAACCTGTATGGAATGAACATGATCAACGTTGGAGCCGTGAAATTTAGGAGGAAAAGGGACACTGGTAAGATTTATTTACAGACTTTTGAAAAAACTAATAATTTAAAATTTGTTTAAGTAATGTTAGCTGATTTGGGTGAAATTGTGAAGTTTTAGTTGAGCAGAAGTTATTAGATTATCTCTAAAATTCACCATGACAAAAACTGTTGTGCAAATGATATTCCAATTTATGATGACATGCAGTACATGTTATCAATACATTACTGACTTCGGATTATTGGAATCATATCTACCTCAAAGGTTAAGGTCACACTTAGAGTTCAAAGGTTGAACTTGACCCTGAAAATATTGTCCATACTGTACCTTCATCATTCATCATGCAATTTTCAAATACTTTATCACAAAGGTTGTCCATGAGAAGATGATGAATCATGTGTAACATCCATGATGTGTCACATCTGCCTTTAAGATCAAGGGCAAATGTAAAGGCCAAAGGAAAAACATAAGCATGGTGCTGCTTGTTCAATGATTGCAGACACATTTTGCAGATAGGCATCTTGCTAGCATTATTATGATACGGGAATTCTCACCATTTTTGCATACGTTATTGGGTTTTATAAAGGAAAAAATCTTAACAAAAATTTAATTGATCATCAGACATAAATAATCCAGGGGTGAGATTTTACTTCCTTTCAGCTGATTTCCTCCCTTTACATGTCAAACAAATTTTACAAATGTGTCTTGTTCTGAGAAAACTGGGCTTAATTCATTTGCGTGAAGTGTCGTCCCAGATTAGCCTGTGCAGTCAGCACAGGCTAATCAGGGACGACACTTTCTGCCTAAACTTGATTTTCGGTAAGGAGGGACTGGCTTGAAACTAAAAATACCATTAAAGCGGAAAGTGTGGTCCCTGATTAGCCTGTGCGGACTGCACAGGCTAATCTGGGACGACACTTTACGCACATGAATTAAGCCCAGTTTTCTCAGAACAAGACACAAATAGTTTTTACTTTTTCTGGATCTATGTACAAATGAAGAGTGTTTTTGATTGAACCATGTAAAGGGGCGTTTCCTCCAGATCAGGTGGTTCTTAAATCACATCCCTGATAATCTTCTCATTATGAATATGCAAGCATGTTATATGGAGCAAAAGTTGTAACCTAATGCTGGTAATTATTCCCCGCCATAGGCGGAGGGATATTGTTTTGGCCTTGTTTGTCCTTCCGTTTTTCGGTCCGTCTTTCCGTTCGTCCTGAGCCATATTTTGGAAGTGCTTTGGTGGATTTCATTCAAACTTAGTATGAGTATGTATATGGATAAGAGGATGATGCAGGCCAAATGGCATTGTACACCATCAGTTAATAATAGAGTTATGGCCCTTTGTAACTTGAAAAAATGCTTTTTTTGTGTGTCCGGAGCCATATCTTGTAAGTGCTTTGGCAGATTTCATTGAAACTTGGTATGAGTATATATATTGATAAGAGGATGATGCATGCAAATGGCAATGTTCATCATATGTTAAAAACGGAATTATGGCCCTTTGTATCTTGAATAAATGCTTTTTTGAGTGTCAAATATGATACTTTTGTGTCCAGAAGCATATTGGCGGGGGATATCAATTCAAAGAATTTGCTTTTTAACCTTTTGTGTGGCTAATTTTAAAAATAAATGAGGATTTGAAGAATTTTACAAATATATAGTTTATTTTCTGCATGCATATTTCAGAAGCAGACGCGGTCATCCTTAGCCAGGGCTCTGAAAAAGGGCATGGGTTTCTTCCAAAGACGCCGGTTTCCTTCACCGGCCTTCTGAATAGGTCAGGGTCCGTTACTCCCTCACAACAGCTCTGGGACTTTGAAAATATTCCAAGGTCAGTTGAATATTACTTTTATTGTGGGCATGATTACAAAGATGTCTATGAAACTGAAAGTCATTCAGTTCTACTCTAATTAGGGAGGCAGCCAGTTAACCTACTGAATGGATGGTCAACAAGTTTGTTTTTTTAGTGGAACAGCAGTTGTCTTTGTTTATACATTTTTAGCTCATCTATTTTTGTTTTTTTAAATTATGAGCTATTGTCATCACCTTGGCGTCTGCGTCAGCGTCGGCGTCCGGTTAAGTTTTGTGTTTAGGTCCACTTTTCTCATAAAGTATCAAAGCTATTGCATTCAAACTTGGTACATTTACTAACAATTATGAGGGGACTGGGCAGGCAAAGTTAGATAACTCTGGCGTGCATTTTGACAGAATTATGTGCCCTTTTTATACTTAAAAAATTGAAAATTTTGTTAAGTTTTGTGTTTAGGTCCTTTTTTCTCATAAAGCATCAAAGCTATTGCATTCAACTTGGTACACTTACTTACTCTCATAAGGGGACTGGGCAGACAAAGTTAGATAACTCTGGCATGCATTTTGACAGAATTATGTGCCCTTTTTATACTTAGAAAATTGAAAATTTGGTTAAGTTTTGTGTTAAGGTCCACTTTATTCCTAAAGTATCAAAGCTATTGCTTTCATACTTGCGACACTTAATTACTATCATAAGGGTACTGTGCAGGCAAAGTTATGTAGCTCTGACTGGCATTTTGACAGAATTATGGCCCCTTTATACTTAGAAAATTGAAAATGTTGTTAAGTTTTTTGTTTTGGGCCGCTTTACTCCTAAAGTATCATAGCTATTGCTTTCAGACTTGGAACACTCATAAACTATTATAAGGGGACTGTATGGAACAAGTTGCATAAATCTGGTTGTCATTTTGACGCAATAATGGCCCTTTTTTGACCTAGTAACATTGAATATATGGTTAAATTTTGTGTTTACATCCACTTTACTTCTAAAGTATCAAGGTTATTGCTTTCAAACTTCAAATACTTTCATACTATCATGAGGGTACTGTACCTGGCAAGTTGAATTTTACCTTGACCTTTGAATGACCTTGACTCTCAAGGTCAAAGAATTAAATTTTGCAAAAATTGACTTCGTTATTTATGATCAGATTTGATTGATACTTTGACAAAACAACTCTTACATGACATACTACAATAGACTCCACCCAAACCATCCCCAATGCCGCCCCCCCTCGAACCCCCCCCCCAAAAAAAAAAACCCCAATTGTTTTTTCTTTTTTTATGCCCCCCTTCGAAGAAGAGGGGGTATATTGCTTTGCACATGTCAGTCGGTCTGTCGGTCCGTCCACCAGGTGGTTTCCGGATGATAACTCAAGAATGCTTGGGCTTAGAATCATGAAACTTCATAGGTACATTGATCATGACTCGCAGATGACCCCTATTGATTTTGAGGTCACTAGCTCAAAGGTCAAGGTCACGGTGACCCGAAATAGTAAAATGGTTTCCCGATGATAACTCAAGAAAGCTTATGCCTAGGATCATGAAACTTGATAGGTAGATTGATCATGACTCGCAGATGACCCCTTTTGATTTTCAGGTCACTAGGTCACGGGTCAAGGTCACAGTGACCCGAAATAGTAAAATGGTTTCCGGATGATAACTCAAGAACGCTTATGCCTAGGATCATGAAACTTGATAGGTAGATTGACCATGACAAGCAGATGACCCCTATCGATTTTCAGGTCACTAGGTCAAAGGTCAAGGTCACAGTGACCCGAAATAGTAAAATGGTTTCCGGATGATAACTCAAGAACGTTTATGCCTAGGATCATAAAACTTGATAGGTAGATTGATCATGACTTGCAGATGACCCCTATTGATTTTCAGGTCACAAGTTCAAAGGTCAAGGTCACGGTGACCAGAAATAGTAAAATGGTTTCCGGATGATAACTCAAGAACACTTATGCCTTGGATCATGAAACTGATAGGTAGATTGATCATGACTCGTAGATGACCCCTATTGATTTTCAGGTCACTAGGTCAAAGGTCAAGGTCACGGTGACCCAAAATAGTAAAATGGTTTCCAGATGATAACTCAAGAACGCTTATGCCTAGGATCATGAAACTTCATAGGTACGTTGATCATGACTCGCAGATGACCCCTATTGATTTTCAGGTCACTAGGTCAAAGGTCAAGGTCATGGTGACCAGAAATAGTAAAATGGTTTCCAGATGATAACTCAAGAACGCTTATGCCTAGGATCATGAAACTTCATAGGTACATTGAGCATGACTGGCAGATGACCCCTTTTGATTTTCAGGTCACTAGGTCAAAGGTCAAGGTCACGGTGACCCAAAATATTAAAATGGTTTCTGGATCAGGGTTCGCACAGGGCTTAAAAAGTGCTTGAAAACGAGCCCTAGGTTTGAAAAGCCCTTGAACAAAGGTTGGCCTTGAAAAAGTGCTTGAAAAGTGCTTATTTCATGTAAAAAAGCCTTAAAAATGTTGTTTTTTTTCAAAATTACATGTATCATTGCTTTAATTATAAACTTAAATCGTTCTTAAGGGAAATATTACGAAAAATTATCATAAATTCCTTCGCGCAAAAAGTTGAGTACGAAATATATAAGTTTTGTAAACTATTGAGTATGAAACGTTATGTGTACACGTCACAGATTATGTGTACTACGTCAGAGGTTCTCCATTGTAATCAATTTTCGCGAGTGAAAACGCAGCGATGGGGGAGTGTCATTTCAAACCAGGGTGGTTAACTGAATATTCCTGGGTACAGAAAACAAAAGACATTCAAAAAGCACATTGTCGGGTCTCTATGAAGACAGTTGATGTCGGGGGATGGGGGAAAGGGCTTTGAAAAGCTATGAGAAAGGGGAAACCCACAAAGAAAACATGAAATTGAGAAGCAATGTGTTTGTTTGTAATAACTTGAAAAAGTAAATACTTACAGTCAGTACACCAGTTTAGAATCGCCCGGCAAAAACGTTTATTCTTTTTACCACAACAATTTTTTTCGGGATTTAGTGTCAATGTGAGAAGATGTAAAAATAAAGGGTAATATTTATTTTGTATGATAACAGGTTAGGTCAGACGGCATATGCATTTTTTTTGTCATAAATAGCCATTTAAAGTCCAACCTTAGGAAAATTATTAAAAATCATTCAGCTTACAGAATTAGTATTTCAAAACATTGTCATAGCATTTGTTTTCAATCAGCAAAAAGTTTATTTGAAAATAATAAAGCCTTCTATATCCATATGCACATTTCAAAATATAACTCATTCAATCAGTTCCGGTTAACTTTTTGCTGCATTTTTCCACCCTGTAAGCTATTTACAAAAGATTTCTTGCTAAAACTTTGTTAATTTATTCCTTAACCTAATGTATAACTAAGACACTTATCATTTTGTTTTTATTGGGGCATTATGGAAAATTAAATACAAATTAATCAGAACTGCTGATTATCCGGAACTGGTTGACAAACTGTATGTGAGACTCATTGAGTTAAGGATGGATAACATGTATGTAATAACTAGAAATAACATGTATGAGTTATTGTGGAATAAGTTTAATTTGTTTGAGCAAAAAAATGATATTTACTGTGTTAAACTTGCTTGAAAATGCACTTTTTTAAGGAAACTAACGTACGGTTCTCGGCCTTGAAAATGAAAATTTGGTCTTGAAAAGTGCTTGAATTAACGTTTGAGAATTCTGTTTGAACCATGTGGATGATAATTCAAGAATGCTTATGCCTAGGATCATGAAACTTGATAGGTAGATTGATCATGACTTGCAGATGACCCCTATTGATTTTGAGGTCACTAGGTCAAAGGTCAAGGTCACGGTGACCCAAATAAGTAAAATGGTTTCCGGATGATAACTCAAGAACGCTTATGCCTAGGATTATGAAACTTGATAGGTACATTGATCATGACTGGCAGATGACCCCTATTGATTTTCAGGTCACTAGGTCAAAGGTCAAGGTCACAGTGACCCGAAATAGTAAAATGGTTTCCCGATGATAACTCAAGAATGCTTATGGCTAGGATCATGAAACTTCATAGGTACATTGATCATGACTCGCAGATGACCCCTATCAATTTTCAGGTCACTAGGTCAAAGGTCAAGGTCACAGTGACAAAAACATATTCACACAATGGCTGTCACTACAACTGAGAGCCCATATGGGGGGCATGCATGTTTTACAAGCAGCCCTTGTTTTTTTGAAAGATCATCTTATAAATGACCACACCCTCACACTAAACCCAACCCACCCCCCCCTCGCCATTTTTTTTTTTTTTTTGAAACATGGTTAAAAAACAAACATATTTATTTTTAGCTCGACTATTATATTTGAAATATATATCGTAGAGCTATCCTACTGACCCCGGCGTCGGCGTTTTCATGCAAATGTTAAAGTTTTCGTACTACCCCAATTATTTTCATTGTCCCTTGACATATTGCTTTCATATTTTGCATACTTGTTTACCAACATGACCCCAACCTATAAACAAAAGCAGACAACTCTAACAAGCATTTTGTCATAATTATGGCCCCTTTTCCACTTAGAATATGCAGCAAATGTTAAAGTTTTCGTACTACCCCATTTATTTTCATTGTCCCTTGACATATTGCTTTCATATTTTGCATACTTGTTTACCAACATCACCCCCAACCTATAAACAAGAGCAGACAACTCTATCAAGCATTTTGTCATAATAATTGCCCCTTTTATACTTAGAATATGCATATTATTGATAAATCTATGTTAAAGTTTGCGTACTACCCCAAATATTTCCTATATTCTTTGACATATTGCGTTTATATGTTGCATACTTGTGTACCAACATGACCCCAACCTATAAACAAGAGCAGACCACTGTATCAAGCATTTTGACATAATTATGGCCCCTTTTACACTTAGTAAAATGGTTTCCGGATGATAACTCAAGAACGCTAAGGCCTAGTATCATGAAACTTCATAGGTAGATTGATCATGACTGGCAGATGACCCCTATTGATTTTCAGGTCACTAGGTTAAAGGTCAAGGTCACAGTGACCCGAAATAGTCAAATGGTTTCCGGATGATAACTCAAGAACGCTAATGCCTAGGATCATGAAACTTCGTAGGTAGATTGATAATGGCTGGCAGATGACCCCTATTGATTGTTAGATCACTAGGTCAAAGGTCAAGGTCACGGTGACCCGAAATAGTAAAATGGTTTCCGGATGATAACTCAAGAACGCTTATGCCTAGGATCATGAAACTTGATAGGTAGATTTATCATGACTCGCAGTTGACCCCTATTGATTTTCAGGTCACTATATCAAAGGTCAAGGTCACGGTGACCTGAAATAGTAAAATGGTTTTCGGATGATAACTCAAGAATGCTAATGGCTACGATCATGAAACTTCATAGGTACATTGATCATGACTCGCAGATGACCCCTTTTGATTTTGAGGTCACTAGGTCAAAGGTCAAGGTCATGGTGACCTGAAATAGTAAAATGGTTTTCTGATGATAACTCAAGAACGCTTATGCCTAGGATCATGAAACTTCATAGGTACATTGATCATAACTCACAGATGACCCCTATCAATTTTGAGGTCACTAGGTCAAAGGTCAAGTTCACAGTGACCCGTAATAGTAAAATGGTTTCCAGATGATAACTAAAGAATGCTTATTCCTAGGATCATGAAACTTCATAGGTAGATTGATCATGACTCGCAGATGACCCCTATTGATTTTCAGGTCACTAGGTCAAAGGTCAAGGTCATGGTGACCCGAAATAGTAAAATGGTTTCCGGATGATAACTCAAGAACGCTTATGACTAGGATCATGAAACTTCATAGGTACATTGATCAGGACTGGCAGATGACCTCTATTGATTTTCAGGTCACTAGGTCAAAGGTCAAGGTCACAGTGACAAAAACATATTCACACAATGGCTGTCACTACAACGGAGAGCCCATCTGGGGGGCATGCATGTTTTACAAACAGCCCTTGTTTTATTTTGTTTTCGCATTTTTATTTCTTATATTTTGAAGATAATGTAATAAATGACCACACCCCCACACTATACACCCCTCATTACCCCACCCATCCATCTTTTTATGCCCCAGGATCGAATGATCGGGGGTATATTGTTTTCGGCCGCTCTGTCTGTCTGTCATTATGTTGGTCTGTCTGTCATCAAAACTTTAACCTATAACTTTAACCTTGGTTAAAGTTTTGCGATAACTTTTGCAATATTGAAGATATCAACTTGATAATTGGCATGCATGTGTATCTCATGGAGCTGCACATTTTTAGTGGTGAAAGGTTAAGGTCATCCTTCAAGGTCAAAGGTTAAATATATGGCTTCAAAGTGGCGCAATAGGGGGCATTGTGTTTCTGACAAACACATCTCTTGTTTGATTGAAGTATTGAGATAGTTCCCTTCACCTTTAAAAAGAAAAATAGATGAGCGGTCTGCACCCGCAAGGCGGTGCTCTTGTTATTGGTTTTTGTTTTGACTTGTATTTATACTTTATATACTCAATACAAACACTATTCAAATCTCATTATTAGGGTATTTATTGCTCTATATCCTAATATACATGTGAAATAAATATAAATCATACAAAGCAATCATTTAGAAAAAAAAGATACAAATCAATAACATTAGCAACTTGATAAATTTTCTCTTAAAACAGAGTCAAGATGTAAAAAGTGTCTATTTATTAACCCATTTATGCAAAGCGTCTAGAAAAAAGGCCTTGGAAAACGGCGTAGACCCAGATGAGACGCCGCATGATGCGGCGTCTCATCAGGGTCTGCGCTATCTGCTTAAAGGAATTTCTGTAAGAAATATTCTAAGTATAGAAATAAATATACTAGACATCCTTAATTTTGGAAATAAATTGATCTAATTTAGAAGGATGGAAGAGTCCACTAGTCATAAATGGGTTAAGTACATGTACTGCTGAATGTCCACTGCAGTGAGATGTTGCTTGACCATGCTGTGGAGAGACTGACCACATGTGAGTTAGAGGTGGACGTCGTAGCAGCAGACATCCTCAATCGTCAAGAAGTAGTCGGTAAGTAACAGGCAACTGATCTGCAGGACCCCAGTCATCTGCCCATTCTTTAACACTTTGGAAGTTAAACTTTACCAAAATAAATAGAAAAATTATTGTGCATTGAATATGCTGAATTTCATGAATGTGTGTTTTATTTGCAAAAAGGGTAATTATGGGTACATGTACTTGGTCCAAACACTGAAAAGTGTATCCTTCTCTATAACAACCATTAATAAATATTTTCTATCTAAAACGGATTTAATTCTGTGTGTGAACCTGTGTGTGTGCCCAAAATTACCCTGTTTAAGGTATTACGGACTGATTGTAAGTACTGCAGCAATATTGCTAAGCAACTGTCTCATTTGGAAAGTTACTGAAACAAGGGTGTGATTTTTCCATGGAACGGGTTGTCCTGGGTAATTTCCGTGAATTGCGTAAATTCGAAAAAAATGGTTCGACCGATTCTGCGTGCATATTTCAAAAGCGGCGCGAAAAATCCGCGGCCGGCGAAACTCATCATATTGCACTGCAAATGTCTGCATTTTGAAACAAGCGATGTCATTGGCTGTCGTTTTCCCCAATCTTCCAATTAAAATAGGGTCTTTTAAAACGTTTTTTTCCTATTTCTTTGCTGATTTGTTACAAATGGCGCATTTTTGAAGTGATAATGAATATTATTGAACGAACGAATGAATCTCACAAAATCTCGGAGATTGAACAATTATTGAAAACAAATTTAAATGGTAAAGGGAAGTAACAAGAGTGGATATAGTTCAGCGATTCCACTTTCTGAATGGGTACGGAAGATCGATTGTCTTGGTAAAGCTCAACTTAAGTCATATTCCATGTGAAAAAATTGTTTAACTACGGATCCCGTGGTAAATTGTTGTAAGTTGAACACTGTAAAATTGCTGACCTTATTTTATTTAAAGACATTGAGCTCAAATGAAAAGATTGCCGTCATCGTTCACAGTGATCGGAAACACCATTGATTTGATCACAATTAATACAAGTGACTTTGCATATGTTAAATGTTATTTTATAAAGGTTTTGATTTCATAAATAAATCTTTAAATTTAAGATGGTTTATTTAATGTCTGTTTTAAGGTTTGTCATTTCGTTATCCGCGCAATTACCGAAGTAAAAATCAGTCTACAGAAT
>NC_068358.1:62435579-62554318 GCF_020536995.1 Dreissena polymorpha | reverse complement strand
TCTGTATTATCGGCCACGGCCACGGCCGTCGGCCACTTGTTTCGGCCATCGGCCACCGGCCTCGGCCTTCGGCCACACTTGAGTATATAAGAAAGGCTCTTTTCGGCAGGAACATTCAAAATTTAAAACTGACGAAACATCATTGACGCTATATTTATAAGCGGATTTCTGATAAAATGGTTGGCATAAGTTTTATTAAATTTACTTTAAACATTTGAGGTTTAAAACAACCGGAATTGCTTTAACTCGAGTTTGCGTAGTAAGAGTAAGAGACTTTATTGAAAAAGACTTAACTTTTAATGTATATTATGATTTATACGCTGATTTACAACCATAATGACTCAGGTTTGAAGTAACATTTTCACGTAGATTAATAAAAAAATGCCTCCATCGCTCAGCGGATTTATTGATCTGTTGTTGTTAAATTCGGTTCGGTAAAATGTTAAAGTGTTAAACAAGAACTGTTAACATTACGTCTTCGGCTTCTTGGATTTAATGATATGAAAAGAATAAAGAATCCATATTATTGATAACAAAATACTTGAAACGAAGATAATTACACCTACCTAACATAAAAAACATTTAAAAACAACTCGCATTCCATCAAGAACCAATGTCATCAAATTAGCAAATAATGTTATTAAGAAAACGTGGCGTTAGAATACATTAAACATATTATTGTAAGAAAAAAAACAATAACCAAATGACGACTGAGCCAAACACCAATAAATGTTGAATGTGTTATTAGTTCATCTATTATAAGCGTTAGTTATACATTTGATCTAGAAGAGGAAAAAATATCTTTGTAACAACTGAAGCCGTCCTGTTCAATAAAATTCGTGGCAGAAGAGAAATAATAACATTCCAAAGATACATTATTTTCCCGTTTAAATATTCATAATGTAATACAATCCAAACAAGTGCACGAAAAGTTAGTGGTATTCCGATCCTGATGTCATGAAAATTCCAAGTGACATTAATACAGCGCTTTGCTTTTTGTGTCGGTAATGTAATTGTAATGCTTTTATATTAAAGAAGGATTGTGAAACGCACATTAACGTACGATAAAAAATACATAAGGACATCTTTTGCAAATAATGTTAATATGTTCAGTCTCGCTTCTTCCTGCATCATTTGACATCTGCTGAATGTGAATGTTAAATGTTCTATGTATGCGTTTTATATGGCCTAGTATAATGCTTCAAAGACATTTATATATAAAATATTGAGCTTACTGTCGATAAATATATGTCGGTCGGAGTCCGTATTGTTGTCATAGGACATTAAATATTCTGGGAAAAACATATGTTTGTGGACTTACTATAGAAGGTAAAATAGTTAGATTTTAATATGAAAGGAATTGCATGCAATTATAATTAAACGACGTGACTAACAAAATATGAAAACAATCCAAAATCAAAGACCTTAGTATCAGTACACTAATCTTTCAGCCTTGTGTCAATACCAGTTTTATTCTGAAAATCAAACCTTCTTTAAAATTTATGCTTAAAGCCTTTGCTAAATACGTGTTCAAAGTCGGCCGATAAATATATCAAGGGGTTAGTTTCGAATATATTTCTCAATATTATAATGCTTATCACAATAGCAGATACACACAAACAAGATTGAATACCATATCAAATAAATAAAACTTTAATAATTCGTGTTTCGGTTACTTGGATGGTTATTAACAAATTTCATTTATAGAACGCTTAAATGTGTTTGAGAAAAAAAAACATTATACAATACGAATTATTATGAAAGACTTTGAGGTATTATTTCAGATATTTTCATAAGATAAGAGTTTCAGGATGTGCGTTGTGGTATAAATGAAAATCGTGCTTTCTGCGCAAATCATATTGTGATGAATTTTGTATTTTAAACAACATACGGAAACTTTTCCAGACGAATAATTTAATATATGTTAACGTGTCAAATGTCTTACTTTTCATTACATGTTTTAATATCCAGTTCTTCATATTGTGGAATATATTCTGATGTATAGATGTGAATAATGAGACACATTTGAAGTTGTGGTCAATAAACATAACGCCAACGACGACAGTCATGAACAATGTCCATTAACACATCTAAAATGTAATCTTTAACTTGTGGAAGCAAAAAAATATTCGGTTTATAGTATAAGGGAATAAAACAAAACATATGCACTTAGTGGCGTTGCAGATTTAATACTTCTGGAGATAATAGTTATATATTGGAATAGTTTTTGCTTATTTGATAAAAGACCTAGATGATTAATTCCATTAGCTGTTATCAATTGCTTTTTATAAATTTTAATTAGATTATTAACAAACTACCGTATATAGTGGACATAAAACAACCTTGTGTAGTGTTTCGTATTGTATATTTGCATGTTTTACGTTAGACTGTGCATTACAATTAAACGGCCACCGGAAAAACTTTGCGAAACCGAAATTTCGCAAACTTAAGTACCCTTTTTCTTAAAGATTTTGCTACTTTGAGACATAGTATGCGATAAAGTCTTATCGTTGATTAATAATTGGTTATTTTCACTCAAAAAACGCGTTTTTCTTCACTATGAATTTATAAGCAAAGTTGGGGTGCCCATGGGATTTTTGCATTTTCCCATGGGATTTTCGATTTTCCCATGGGATTTTTTCTCCCATGGGATTTTTTTTCTCCCATAATTTGCAAATGGGAGAAAAATCCATGGGATTTTGAACATTTTTAAAAAACGTGTTTTATTTGCGTTGCAAGTATTTTAAACGTTATTTAAGGACTGTATATTGGTTTTATGCCAATATATATAAAAAATATTTAGTAATAAAAAAATCCCATTTACAATGGGAGAAAAAATCCCATGGGATTTTTTTCTTATTTTGAGAGATTTATTCATGAAACTTTCAGAAACATCATATTTTATGAAATGATGAACAACTACGATATTTATATTGCGTTTTAGTCGTGTTAAAAAAAACAAAATCCCATGGGATTTTGAAATCCCATGGGATTTTTCTCCCATGGGATTTTTTTCAATGGGATTTTTCAGTTTCGTAAGCCGATTAAGTTTCTTAATGCGAAAAACAACAATAAAGGAAATAATAATTATAATTTTGAATAATAAATTGAATAATATAAATAACATGAATATTTTTAAAAATGAGTTACAATTAAAGGTTTATGCTAGTAGAACTTATCATTTCTTGTTCGAGCAGATGGTTGAGTCCAATTGGTGAGTATGCCAGCTTAGAACCAGTATAAATGCATCGCAGACAGACAACGCTGTCATACTGTACACACCGCTGAGTAACAATCTTTATTGCATTTCATTTTGCAACAGAAAATGAACTCCGTAGTATAATTGATCTTATATATGCCCTCTGCTTTTGAAAGCGTGCAACACATTAACATAACAATAAGTCATGCCAAAAACTATGTGCAAATTCCATTCAAAGCTATATACACATTATAAAGGTCAGATGACCCGCGTCATGCGAAAATGGGTCTTATGTCATATGCGGCCGAAGTTGGTCCATCCTAGCTTGTCCAACCGCGCAGTCTGGTCAGGTACTACGCTGACTGATATATAAAGTCAAGCCATGATTCGTGGTCTCATATCCAAACTCGGTAGCTCCTGTGCGAAACTTTCACCGGAAACGACGGCACCGAGACGGGCGCTCGAACTTTGCGGATGCGCGTTATATGTTATATATAATAGCGCGATGTGTTTTTTCTTGCCTCAAATTAGTAAGCCCAATCAGCGTTTTATTGTGTTCTTTGCTTCTACTATTAACAAGAACTTCAACTGATACGAACATGAATTTTATTTAATATGTTTATTTAATGCTCGGAAAACTCATTGTATATTTAGACTACTACTTATAAAACAAAGTCGGGTTTTCAACATCTGTTTTCGGCATAAAATTGTTATTCCAAACCAGATTTTACGCACTTTACTGTACAAAATACCGTTAGGGCCACCGTGGTTACTCATTAAAATCCAGAGGGCGAGAATGCGAGAACGCGAAAGTACGATGACGACAGTGCGACAATACGATGGCGACAATGCGTTCGTACGATTGCGAAAACGCGCTAGTACGATGACGACAATGCGACAGTGCGACAATACAATGGCGGCAGTGCGATAGTACGGGGGCGACAATGCGATAGTCATATCGTACTGTCGCCGTGGTATCATCGCAATGTCGCCATCGTTCTATCGCATTGTCGCCATCGTATTGTCGCACTGTCGCCATCGCATTTTCGAATTGCCGCCATCATACTATCGCGTTATCGCATTGGCACCATCGTACTATCGCACTGTCGGCTATCGCCATCGTATTGTCGCACTGTCGTCATCGTATTTTCGCACTGTCGTCATCGTATTATCGCACTATCGAACTGTAGTATTGTCGCCATCGTACTATCTCACTGTCGCCATCGTATTGTCGCACTGTCGTCATCGCACTGTCTGATTGTCGTCATCGTATTATCGCGTTCTCGCATTGTCGCCATCGTACTATCGCATTGTCGCCATCGTATTGTCACCCTGTCATCATCGTATTGTCACATTGTCGCCATCGTACTATCGCGTTCTCGCGTTCTCGCCCTCTGGATTTTAATGTGTAACCACGATGGCACTAACGGTATTCCGTAATACTGCTAAAGCACAGTATGATTAGGTCACTCCCAATGCTCAAATCTCTATGTCTATTTTAGTAACAACACATGTCTATGGAAGGATATTTAGGTAAAAGTTACATCATTCGTGGTGAATATTTACATTATGACTGATGCTTATTCTAATTTGCTTTATGACAATTCCAACATGCTTGTTGTCTATTCGTTTATACTTGATGATTGCTGCAACATTACATCATTCATGAATAATATTTACATTATGCGTGATGTTTATTCTAACATGCTTCATGACAGTTCCAACATGCTTGTTCTCTATCGGTTATACTTGATGATTGTTTCAACATGCTTGGTGACTATCCAATGTTTGTGTGTTCATTATTCCTGAAACCAGTCATAATCGGTTTTGCCACTAAGCGTCATTAACAACGGCAGTTAGCAACAGGCAGTAAGCAGAATGCAAGTTACTAAATTATGACATCAGGTGGCGCGCGTTTATTTTCCGTATGTTGAATAAATTACTTTTCGGAAAAAAAAAGCGAAAACATCCGAATCATTTTGACTAGTAAACTGAATAAGCTGAATTAGTTCCCTTCGTTATATAATCTCCATTAAACTAAATACGTTCATTATTGCCATGAAGACCAGTAAGTTTACACAATGAATTGACTGCCGTGAATGTTTTTGATATTTGTAAGATGCAATTGGCACTCAAGAAATTATACATGTATTTTATTCAGAACATAACGGGGCTGATGTGTTGGAATTGTGGCCCTTCCCTAGTCCAAATAATTACAGTAGACGTAATCTACCGATGTGCATTGCATATCGACCTCATATTTATAAAGTAGCCCAAACCCCCATTGCCACAGACCTGTGCGTGAAACTTTCAGATTTCTCTAGTCTATTTACCATGCTATAATTACAATTTCTATAAACACATATTTATCATTTTATGACTATATAATGTCTGTGGTATACAGAGAAACCTGAAAGTTACAAGTACTCGTGTCTAGTACTGTACAACTATTGTACTCCTCGTTGAGAAAACAACTACTTCATCTACATGTATTAAAATATCATAAAACATAATTTTTCAATCAAGTTGGAAAAAAATCAATAAATAAATGTCATATAAACAGGTTTGTCATGAACGTTGACGTCGCTCTTGGTTACCAGAAAAATTCCCACGCACGGATTTCAACCGTCATTGTTTACAATCAATTAAGTGCATAAGTACTTGAATTTGTATAGTGTTTTTTAAAAGTGTCCAGCTACAGGTGGTTAGCGTGTGGCTATAATACTAGTTAGTGAAAACATATTTTGGAATGATAAGTAATCATATTATAACGAAAAATCAACTTTTCTTAAAAAAAATAAGTTAAATATATATTCAACAAGGTATCCAACTCGAAATCATCCAAAAACGGGATGCATCGTTTTAAACAGCCATTACTTCATCAATTTTGCAGCGATTTTCACGATCTTGGTCTTATTCAACGCAGAAATAAATTGCCTTTCTGGAAATGTATATGTCTTGCAATATTTTTACAAATACTGGGTCAACTTTTAAAAAATAACACGATACACAACTCGCGTGACCCAGCTGTGATCGATCAGACAGTATTCATGACTGAAATCTTCACGGGGAAATGGGCATTTTCCCTGCAAAGTTCACGAACCTCGATACCATTATTCAATAAAACGTATGAAAAAACATTCTTACCGTGCTTGCCGTAGAATTATGCATCAAAACTAACTGTCCAGCGCATTTTCAAACCTTTGTTTACATACATTTCAACCAACTGACATTTTAAACACAAGAGTGATTTCATTGCTCCAATGCGGAGTTGTGTCTTTACAACTGGAGATTTCATTCATAAATACGGTCTGATCGATAACAACTGGGTCAAGCGAATTATGTATAGCTTTATTTCTTAAAATTTGACCCAGCATGTGTAGAAATATAACAATATATATATACATTTCCTAAAAGGAAATTCATTTCTGCGTTGAATAAGACCGGGTCATGAAAATCGCTGCAAAATTAATTAGTAATGGCTGCTCAAAACGATGCACCCCGTTTTCGGATGATTTCGAGTTGGATACCTTGTTATATATAAAACGGTAGTGATTTTTTTTTATATAGAAAATTTGATTTTTCGTTTTAATATGATTATTTATCATTCAAAAAGATGTTTTCACTAATTATTATCATAGCCACACGCTAACCACCTGTGTGTCCAGCACGTGTGCCGGGAGAACAGGGCTTAATGTATTTTTTGTTAAGCTCTATAATATTTATATCCAATCTGTATGAAAAAATGTCGGTGAACATTATTCCGGTGTTAATTTTTGAAAATATTGAGGCATTCGTTAATTATGGATCTAAAACGGAACATTAATCCGCAAAAAAAAACACCGGGCATATTGCATATTAGATCGGACACATGAAATTATTTCGAAAGAAAGCAATAAGAGTTTCAATTCTACATGAGTAAGTCTCGCTGTGCACGATTACGCTCTTACTGCTCGTATATATTTGACTCTTGGCAAATACCTAGTGTTTTATTTTGCTTAATCTAAATTGTGTCATGCATCTATATGTACTTAAAGCAGCATGACCAACAGCTCTTTCATATGTGAAAGAGATTGACACGAAATACCTACCCATCTATAATAAAGTTTATATGTGCACTTCAATATTATAGTTTTAAAGCATTTTATGTGGTGCAATATAAAAGTACTCTAGTAAATTTGAAATTATGTAATCGATTTCCTCTCAACATACATGCAAAGTTCCAGATAACTTTTTCAGCAAAATCTTGGTTTACACTCTATAATAATCCAGCCTTAAAGTCTATTATTAATTCTTTTTTTTCAGGTAAATATAATTTTTGGCACATCCGCATTTAGGTTTATAGTCTAAGAAGAGCTAATGACAATTGCCGGGTTACAGCAGACTTTTTGCGATAAAAGGACCAGATAATGGAAAACGTTCGGCTTTTCGACTGTTGTAAAGATGGTCTGTTATTCATAATAACGTTAAAGTGCTGTTGATTTCATAATTGTAATGAGGGCCTAGACGAGTGGGAACTCATTGATAAAATGTTTACATTATATGCATTGATATTGAGTTTTACGCATGATCACACATTTTGAATTCTTATTTTATTTTTCCAATGTGTAACCGTACGCACAGAATTTAAGTCTACTTTTTTACTAAATTTAATTCAATTTTTTACGACTTTAAGCGTCTTATCTGGAGCTCTGCATACATGCATTAGTAGCATATATTGAAATATATCCATAGACTTTCTTTGGTTATTGAAGGTAAATTACTGTACAAAAATTATGGTTAGTCATTAACCAAAAAAAAGTTAAGTCTACAAACACGCGGTTAATTTCGGTTCAGTAGCAAATATCTTACAAAGGTGCGCAACTTCTCCTATAACATAAAATTTCCGTTATACGCCGTAAATTTCCGTAGTCCTCCGTAGCATTTCGGAATGACTGTCAATTGACATCATTGTATCATGCATGATAGTATGTTGCTTTGTGCTTGGGTGAAACTCACATCTTACCATCGCGTTAATTTATTAAACGCATTAATATTTGATTTCATTATGCACTGCGCCTATTGCACAAGTCTCTCTGCACAAACCAACATACACATATGCAGCATGCAATTAACGAACAAGAATGTTGCATCTGTACACATGCATGATACCATTAAGCAGAATGTAAATAGACATTGGACATCAGGCAAGATGTAAGTGTCATCAAGCATGAAAAGGTGTCTACATACTAATTGAAAGTACCATCAAGAATCATGACACAGTCACAAAAGAAGGATGTAATTTTTACCTAAATACCCTTCCATATTTGTCGGCACTGTGTGTTTGCTTAATTTCACTGAAGAACGTCTACTGGTAAATCTTACAAAAAAAAGTGATAAATAAGACTGAGTAGCAATTTTTTCGGCGTTGCTGTTTAACGTCAAATTTGGCCTTTCAACGAACTTCTTAAAAGCCCATTGAATTTTAATGAAGAAGTTTCCCGCTTGTAGGTCCGAATGAATTAAATCAAATTTTGCAATTGGCAATTTGATAGAAATCCCCATAAAACATTGCACATAGCTTTCTGAAATAAACAGGCCACATTGAACGCATTCACGATATCCAACAGCTCTCTTTGCAAAGACCTATCTAGTGTTTCTTGGCCGTGTAAGATCTATAATTAGAACATCGTCACCTAAACATCTACTAATAGAAGAGCATATTTTGGGGAAACAAATTCAATAAGAGTATAAAACGTCCACGATCAATAATGTGTAGTTTGTTAAAGATATCACGGCAGTAAAAACATAGCACTTTAAAGAGACCACAATCTGGTACATTTGGTCAATTGTTGCGTCCGTGGCGGACAATACATTTTTAAAAAGAAAGCGTACAAAAAAGCAAACACAAAGTTCTTCGTAAGCTTGTTTTAATCTTAAAAACACATAATCGACAGTCATTCCAGTCAAATACAATACTAACAGTCAGCACTCTAGAGATCAAAATTGCGGATATAAATATTTAATTCAGGGATATCAAGTGTATCAAGTTCGAATTCCGGAAAAAATAGCCGGTAGTCTGGGGCATTAGGTCCCTTACAGGGATAAAAGGTAAATCCCCGCCCGAGCCGTAGCTAACTGATTTATTGTAGTCTTTCTAGTTGCAATTTCTGGTGAGTACAATGCGGAATATTACGGATATTTGCAACATGTCGAAGATTTTCGGAAAGTAGCGAAGAGGTTTTCGTCAGTTAATATTCATGTCCGTGCCGGCCGCTAACTTATCAGAATCAATAAAAAAGAACCAGGAAAAATCGGTACCGATCGCAAATTTCCGGAATTCCGATAAAGCTTCAACATAATTTGTTCTCAAATGATCGCGTACTCGAACGAATCTGTCCCTACGCCTCCAACTCCCTTTAAATCTCATCGGACGTACATTGATCTCAAAATCTATCCTTGACGACTCAAATCATATTTCCTGAATAGTTTGGCCTATTGACGTCCCTGTAATTATAACAATGGTCTTTTGGATAAACACCGCTAAGTTGTTGCAATATAATAACCGTTTAAAATAGTTACCGGTTTTCATTTAATAAAATGATTAAGTCATATTCGAGATTTCAGCGATTGCCAAGTATTTTGCTTTTGTTTCTCATAAGCATATGGTGCTTGGTATCTGCTATTGACTCCTATGTAGATTGCAAATATTACATAACCCTTACAGCGGCCGAGCGCAGATATCTGCATTTGGCCGCTAAAAAGAAAAATCTTTGCGCATTAATTTAATTCAAATCTCATTATCATAATCAAAATCATCATCATCGTCGTCGTCGTCACTACTACCACCACCACCATCATCATCATCATCATCATCTTCTTCTTCTTCTTCTTCCTCCTCCTCCTCCTCATCATCATTAACAACAACAGCAACACCAACTTAACATCATCATCAAACAACAATAAACATCGGTAGCATACAATGTGCTTCATCAACCATACATAATTATATGCGTTAAAACACCATAATAGAACAGCATGAATGAAGCTGTCTATTACTCTTTTATATTTCCTATACCAATATTTTTTTTTCGTTAATTGAAGGACTAGTTGAAATCTTCTATAAAAGCCCTCCCACCCCCCCAAAATAAAAAAAAATAAAACATAATAATAATAACCCTAGCAAACAACAATAAACATAGGTTAGTTAGTATACACTGTGCTTTAGCAACCATGCATAATGAATGTTTATGACTTCGGACCGTTGTGATCAAATTTAAAAAAGCAAGATGGTATGTATGCGGCACACAACACATAGATAATTATAGTTTTATACCTTAAACGTAGTTCATCAAAATAAAGATAAGTTATTATCTATGTAATACTTAAATTAGGTTTATAACGTATGCATATTTGTCTAAAACTTGTGAAATGTGATTCGTAAGCCGACGACAACATTATCATTCGGACCCTTCTCCCCACCTAACAATCGAGATTAAACACCTGTGGAGATCCCGATCTTATCAATGAATAAACCGGTTCAATGATGTCAAGTCAAATAAAACATACTATTACTATCCAAATAAATATCTATCAAAAATGTAAATTGATATACCTACTTAACTAAAACTAAACTTAAACGATTAGCAAGAAAAATATATAAAGAAGAAGCAGGCAAAGTAGACAAATTAATTGTAACATATGTTTTCTCAGTCTCCCACTGTTGAACAATATAAATAGTATTTATCGCCACCCCAAAAGGGATCTTTATCACACGTTTGGCTCAACTAATATATAATTGTGACAGGACAAACTGTCAACAAATACCTTGTTAATGTTTTATACATAACTCCAATCAAAGGTCAACTTCCAAGGAAACTGCGGCATGTTAAAACTGTTGATTATGACAAAATGTTGTTTAGTACAAATCAGTACAATAGCGTCTGTTATGTGGCCTATACTAATCCAGTTAAATAAAACTTTAATCGCAGAAAAGTTTAGATTCTTTACACCTTTAAAGGGGCCTTTTCACAGATTTTGGCATTTTTTTTAACTTATTCATTAAATGCTTTATATTGATAAATGTAAACATTGGATCATAAAAGCTCCAGTAAAAATCAAGAAAAAAAGGAAATGTACATTGCCCGGAGCAGGGTTCGAACCAGTGACCCCTGGAGTCCTGGCAGAGCCTGTAGTATAAACGCTTATGCCTACTGAGCTATTCCGCCGAGTACACATTCTCGACGTATTTTATACCTTATATAAGCAATCTTCGTAGTTTCACAAAATTTAACGACAAAAACAGAACTCTCCAAATTATTCAATCGTTTCGCGTTGCAACGCTTTATAATTTTTAGGTTTTAAAATCGTCAAAAGATGCATATAATGGCTATATTAGAGCATGGTTAATGTTCAGTATTACTGTTTCCTCACAAATATCATAACTAAAACGAAAACTTACGAATCTGAAACAACTTTTTTCAATTTTGTCAATTTACCAAAGCGTGAAAAGATCCCTTTAAGAAAATATATATAACAGTTCTTTCCTGTTTTAACAAAATGATACATTTAAAAATAAATTATGAAGCATCGCTAGCAATATTAGAAAGAGAAGTAGAAGGAGAATTATTATCAATAGTAGCAGTAGCAGCAGCAGCAGCAGTAGCAGCAGCAGCAGTAGCAGTAGCAGTAGCAGTAGCACTAGCAGTAGAAGTAGCAGTATCAGTAGCCGTATCAGTAGCAGTAACAGTAGCAGCAGCAACAGCAGCAGAAGCAGCAGCAGCAGTAGCACTATCAGAAGCAACAGCAGCAGCGGCAGTGGCAGCGGCAGTGGCAGTGGCAGTAGCAGTGGCAGTAGCAGTGGCAGTAGCAGTGGCAGTAGCAGTAGCACTATCAGTAGCAGCAGCAGCAGCAGCACTGGCAGCGGCAGTGGCAGCGGCAGTGGCAGTGGCCGCGGCAGTGGCAGCGGCAGTGGCAGCGGCAGTGGCAGTGGCAGTGGCAGCGGCAGCGGCAGCAGTAGCAGTAAGAGTAGCCGAAGCAGTAGCAGTAGCGGCTTTTTGCTTTTTTGTTTTAGAAGTGTTTGTCGTATAAGAAGAACGCAAGGAAGACAAATTAATTGTAACATGTGTTATCTTAGTCTCCGTTGTAGTAGTATTTGTTGTATCTACACAGCCATTTTTCAGTCACCTGAGAGACATGTTTTTATAAGAGATTTAATTGTGGACCAATACATCGTGTATTAATATCAGTGTACCCACTGGGACACCACATGGGGCGAGGATTAACAGATAAACTAGGCCTTCAATTAATTATGCGCCTAGAGGCAAACAATACTATAACTTACTGATAATTTTAGGATTGGGATGTGTTTGTATCTTATTTGAAATTAGCTAGCTTAATTCAAAAACTAATTATAGCCTCAATATTATCACAAGAACATCATCACATATTCATTGTGCAATATATAATCATATCACCATCACAATATGCCAGAGCGTTAGTATTTATTGTGCATACATATCCTACAGCAACATTTACAAAACTTATTACAAACCAACCGCTCAAGCTTTAATTAAGATTGATTTCAATTTATATTATGACATACATTAAAGATCACTGTCAATTAATTAAAAAATAGCTTGATGCTTCGTACTCAGCGATTTAAATAAAAGAAACGTTGCGTACACAATAATTGGGGTTAATAAAAAAAGTCTGCAATTAAAATAATCAAATTTAAATAATACTAGATTTAGTTTCAAATTGTCGCTCAAAAAATGTATCAGTTATATCAGTTACTAGGGAATCGATTTGTTTAATCTCCGCAATCCAATAATAATTATGGTGTTTGTATGACAAATTAATAGCTATTCGTCATTGAATGTATGATACTCATAAAAATATTGAAACTATAACCACAACAACAACAACATATGTGATTATGTATATATCTTCTTCAGATACTCTGTGTCATACTTTCAAAATTATCCTCATAAGATTCATAATAATAAAATAAACACTATTGCAATCTTAGTAAAAACCAACTTAGCCGTTATGCTAATGATTTTATGTTCAGTATGCGTGTACATTTCAATATTATATAACAACAAGTGTTCACAAATACCTATGTTTAATAAATATTAAAAACATGAGAACCAATGAAGGTATTTCATTTTAATAGACTAGTTTTACCGTGTGTGTACATTCATATAAAATCTTTTGAAAATCACACTTGAGATAATGTCTTTAGGTTTTGCTATTTCTAATCGATTTAAACACCATAAAACCACCGTATTTTCTCTTACATTCTAAATTTTGTTACATTTCCTTTTTAAGCCAAAATATTTATGTTTTCGTGATTCTAAATTTTCGGACATACGGATTTTCGTACAGTCAGTTAAACAGCGCTATTTTATCAGATTTTGACCCTGGTTTTTGCTTATCTGATGACCCTTCGGTCATGCATTTTTACAACCGGATTAAAGTAATAAAACAGAATCATGCCTAAGGGCAATCGACCATTACATTTGCGTACTTGGGTAAATTACCTTGTAAACCTCTAATAAGCAATGGTTCCTTCCAACAGCGTTTGAAATGATATCGTATTAAGAAAGCCAAACGTTTATTGTTTTTACTTTTTATATATTATTTCAGTTGATTGCAAAGCTGTTAAGTTGCATTTTTAAAGTAAAGAACGAAGGGAACAACACAATAAAATTATGTACACTGATGTATTATTTCTACTTTAATTAAATAATTGACAAACAAACATAACACATTTGTCTCTAAATATTTTTCGTATTTAAATTTTCCAACACGAAAAACAATATCTTTAAGTGAACGGAAACTTATAATTATTACGGCATATAGTAAAAGCAGAGTTGTCTGATTCATAAGTAAAATAAAAAATAAAAAATGACACAGCTTATTTTTCCCTCAAGTGTTAATGATAATATGGATAAACAATTAAAAATACATAAAGTCAATTGTGTTGATTACTCGTTATTGAAATATTGCAATGCCAATTATAAGACATCTGATTAAAAACAAAATGTATGGTGGAATACCTAATCTGGAAATACAAACTAATGATACTATTAATGCAACAACAACAATCACATCTTTTCAAGCGCAATCAGAAAACTGCTACAGCTTTGTATTAACAAACATAAATATGTTTGTGCTTATAGATTTAGATAAACTTCAAATCTTTAAGCGTGCTATGAATTGAATATAATTTATATTTAAAAGTTTTGCTACTCTGTTGATAACTAGCAACAGCAAAAAGGAAGATACCATTTTTTATCATCTAATTTTATTTATATTTCATTGTTTATTTGTTTATGATCACAAGGATTGTTTGGATAACAGAGTGTGTCTAGATATACCGGTACCCTTAAAAATATTTTTATGAATTGCAATTAAGCGTAGAAATTAAACAGGCCCTAATACAGACACCATTTTTATCGGAATGCGATTATAGTTTCAATAGCAACTCGTAACGCTTTTTGGATTGAATGTGTAATGACTACTTTTAGCGACAAATTGACTTGGTCAAATACTGCATCTTAAACGGATAAATAAAATTGAAACCATTTATTTTCAATATTATCAACATTATTATTTAGTTATTAATACATTAAGCAGCAAACTCTATTAATCAAAAAGATTTGATATAACATCCGAATTCACTGCAAAAATGAGCTGAGCGATAGGTTTTACGGTTGTTGAAATTGTTCATGATGAGAATGACGATGACGACGATGATGACGATGACGACGACGAGGAGGAGAAAAACGACGATAACAATGACGATGATGATGATGATGATGACACTGATGATGATGATCACGACGATGACGACCATAACGATGTTGTTGGTGATAGTGACGATAATGCTGCTGCTGTTGCTGATGACGATGCTGCTGCTGATGATGCGGTGGAGACGGAGGAGCAGGACGAGGACGAGGACGAGGGCGACGACGACGACGACGACGACGACGACGACAACGACGACGATGATGATGATGATGATGATGATGATGATGATGATGATGATGATGATGATGACGATGATGATGACGATGATGATGATGATGATGATGATGATGATGATGATGATGATGATGATGATGATGATGATGATGATGATGATGATGATGATGATGATGATGATGATGATAATGATGATGATGATGATAATGATGAGATGATGATTATGTTGATGATGATGATCATGATAACGTTGATAACGATGATGTTGATGAAAATAACGATACTGTAAGTAGTAAATTAACTCATTAATTGTTATTATAATACACAAGCACATGCTAATGGATCTGTATCCGCAAGGCGGTCAAATGAAACTCACTTGGTATAAATATGAAAAATTGAATCAAAATATCATAATGCGGAGTGTTAAAATGTGTTCAAATCTAGCGAAATTGTTGCAGTACTTTTCTACCGAAACCAATGCTTAGCCCAGTTATTTTAAAAATAATTTCAAAATACCACGATACACGTCAATTGGCTAACAAATACATTTGTAAGTTTAACCTCACTCAAAAACAGTATTTATTGAAGACAGGGCGTCAACAATGTCCGAGTTTCTTCAACGTAGCTTAAGTACCTAAAGTACCTTTCCGTTTGATTTATCGCAGGATCCTGGGTCCGCACCCACAGTCTTTTAAAGTGTCTGCATTAAAAAAGATAATAATTGTTGTTTGTAATAATCTTTGACAGCTCATAAAAACATGTAAATCCTCAATTCGTAGAGTTTCAGTATGATTTCATTTATTTAAAAAATAAAGACGGTTAACATATTTTATACACACATATATTAGTAGCTATACGCCATATAACATAGGACATAATGTATATTATAAATCAAAGCGCTGAAGGCACTTTAGTTGTTCGCTGTTGTCGTCCTTGATTAGCTTGTTCGCATTGCATATGCTTATCATTGTGCACAGGCTAATCTTATTTGACGTGCATTAAGCCTCGTTTTCCATGAAAGCAGCCAATATGTGCATATTTTAATGATAAACACTAGACTGGCCAATGGCGTTTACAAGCTGGTATATACATTCACTGCTAGAGCAGAAGCATTTGTCGTCTGCTGCAGACAGGCAGTGGTAATCGTTCCTAGCAGAGTGAGTTGTGGTTCTTGCCGTACTTAAGTCTTCTAAGCACCTACTGATTTGCATTTATTACCCATCCTCTTGAAACGCCGACTAATAAAGTGCGATAAACCGCCTTTAAGCACTTGGCACATTAACAAATAAGAACATTCCACACCTAACCGAGAACCGACGTCTTTAATCGCGAAACTATTACCAGAAATTGAATACCGCCAGAAACAACAATGAGCTCACTTCGATTAAATATAAATACACTATATTCATTGCGTCCTAAGCAATCAAACATATCAACCGAAAATACCAGCGAATACAGTATTATATATGACATCGATCTTATATATCGCCTCAGACATGCGAGAGCGCCACGATGAGTGAAGAGTGTGTGTATGAGAGTTTGTTTACACTGGCCTCTTCACGAGATTTGTGTAGCCCGACCTGAATGATGAATGAAATGAATGTAGTAACAGTTATATGAACACGATATATCCGTACCAATATCCATGTGAGCATATACTAATAATAATTAATTTTTTAATCGCCATATTAAAAGCTTGAAAATAAACGTAAATAGATACAACAAAGACCAATTCGGAGACTTTAAAAATTTTAAATTACCTCCCCTGCAATAGAAAATATATATGGAGACTCGCATTCTATGGAATATCAAAATCTCAATATATCTTTCTCCGAAATTTTTTTCTGGTAAAAATCATCTTAAATTTAGCTGTATATTCGTATGTAATTAATTAAACAAGAGTTATAAAAAGGCATTGCAAAAAATATCGCGTTTTACTTGAATAAGTTACCTCCCTTAAGCCTACCGGAATATCAAAAATACGTATATAAACAAAACGCGTTCCTTGCATAAGTGATAATAAAGCGCGTGCCCGTGCCACTCGTCCTCCAAATACTTACTAAATATAGTACAACGTATCTACAATCATTGCGACTAACTCATACCTCAGTAAATAAGTAACCAGGATAAATATACGTTTAGGTAATTAAGATATAAAACATACATATAAAAATTTACATGTTCCCTGTCTGCCGAACCCGATCCATGGACTATAGCCACAAGAGGTTTCTATGTACCTATGTAGCCGGATTGCGCCCTCAGAGCGCCCAACACCGACACAGATCACGCTACTCTCCGGTCAAACACAATACTGCATAGGACTGCTGCCTTTGTCACCATATTATCAGGATCATTAACGTGCAAAATGGAAACTTTCAACTGTCCTTTCACTTCATACATAAGCCATTGCCGATCTTCAATGATCGCTTATTTCCGAGAGATGCATTTTATTTTTTTCAAACTTCGAATTTTGATATATGTTTAACTTATTCATTTAGATTACATTATTTTCACTATAAATATTGACTTTGATCCAATTATCATCTGAAAAATACGATTTCGCGATTTCTTCAAAGATCGAGCGAGCCTTTTTACCTGTTTACTTATATATATCTAATTTAAGGTTACACAGATGTAAAGTTGTCGTGGCCGAGTGGGTAAGGCGATGAAATTGAAATCTTTTGGGATTTTCCCGCGCAGGTTCGATTCCTGCCGACATCGCATACTTTTTGCGACGCGTTTTATTTCTTTTCTAACGTAATTTGATTTAATATAGCACATAAGCTATGTTTATTGTTAAATATGTTGAAAATTGTATGCACATCCTTCAATTTTAAAATTAAAACAACGTTATGGCTAAATTGATTAATTTACTGCTGAAAATACGAATGATGCATGTTGCATTTTTATTTTTATTTCAAAAAGTAAACGGTAAATCTGTCTATTTTTTGGTATTTTTGCTGTATATAGTGTTTCTATAAAAACTTAATTTAAAATATAACTTAAATGATACTATTTTGAATTTTATGACACTTTGTTTTTAACCGACCCAATTTTTACTTGGCTGAAATCACTTACATTTCATGGCGCTATTCCATAGATTAAAATTTGTAAAAAATAAATGTCTGTAAAAGAATACTTATTTCATCTTGTTTAAACTTTAAACACCTTTACTGCATCTGTACACACCAACTGCATGCCCATATTTGGAAATTTGAATGAATTATGGAACTTTTATATACCCCAGGGGTGAAAATAAACTGGACAAAAGCCGAGCGTGAGGGTGGTTTTGAAAAAATCGGTTTATTTTTTTTAAGCATGGAAAGCTACCTACAAATTTGCATGTAGTTTAGTGAAATGATGCTGATTAGGAAAATAATTAATTAAATTATATTTGGATATGTGCCCATTAGAGGTGCGCAAGCTTAAAAAGTTAGAATTACCGAAATTCCCGTTCTTACACGTTGTAGCATGGATCGGGTATTGAACACGATACACGTGTGTATTAGCACCCTACTGTAGTCCCGGCGGGGTTATCAACTGCACCAATACACCGGTAAGCAACCAGGGGAATATCATATGAAAAAAGAACTATCATGCATGTTTGATTTGTTAAAGTGTGTCACAAAATTTCCCTAACTGCCGATGTCGGCTATAATTTCGGTATAAACATGCAAAGAAATTAACATATATATAATGTTAATGCCGATATGTTATTGGACATTTTGTATGTCAAATGTTCATTATTTGTATTAAAATTAAGACGATTGTATTGAACACGATACACGTGTGTATTAGCACCCTACTGTAGTCCCGGCGGGGTTATCAACTGCACCAATACACCGGTAAGCAACCAGGTGAATATCATATGAAAAAAGAACTATCATGCATGTTTGATGTGTTAAAGTGTGTCACTAAATTTCCCTAACTGCCGATGTCGGCTATAATTTCGGTATAAACATGCACAGAAATTAACATATATATAATGTTATTGCCGGTATGTTATTGGACATTTTGTATGTCAAATGTTCATTATTTGTATTAAAATTAAGACGATGCTTATTTGCCAGAAAGCGTTTATTTCAAATTCAAAACAAGCAATAATCATACATAATACCAAAATATAAAACTAACAAAATGACAACACTCTCGCTTAACGCAACGTTCAGAAGCACGCGCACTTAACAAAATTATTGCAACTAATGCAAGCTGTAATTAATATGTGACTACTTGCTATACAACCAGTATCATGCGAAAATTGATCTTATTTAATTGTGGTTCCCTCTTTGAATTTATGTTGCCTGTCGACTTTTAGAATAATGTGTCAGTAAGAAATGTATTGCTTGCTCTACAACCAGCATCATGCGAAAATGGATCTTATTTAATTGTAAATCCCTCTTTGAACTTAAGTTGTCAGTCGACTTTTAGAATAATGTGTCAGTAATAAATGTTTTTCTTCAGTTTCACATGTTTTTTAAGAAAATTTAGTGAAAGATGCAAATGTGTCTTATTTATTTTTTTCTGTGTCTTCAATGTATCTTATTTATATGTGACTGCGTGCTTATTTTTTTTTCAAGAAATGAAAGATGCAAATGTGTCTTATTTTAATTGTATCCATGTCTTAAATGTGGCTTATTTATATAAGATAAAATGATATACTGCCAGTGTCATGCAAAAAAGGATCTAATTTCTTAATATCCACATTCACGCTTTGTTCTTTATTAGCACCGTCTTTAATTAGGCTATCTATTTAAAGTACAGATTACTGTGAACTTAATAATTGTGCAACGGTGATGTTGATCCATTATCGTTGTTAATTTAAAATGTAGACAACAAGTTAGCAATTAATGAAATCAGTTATTTTGGAAGTAAATCTATTTTTTTCTGTACAGTAGCCAGGTGGATGTGTATTGAGCGGATAAGATAGGGATCACCACAACAAGTTTCTAATACACAGTATAGACTTCCCCTATTATTATTAATTACCTGATTGGAATAAATAAAGTGTTAAAGATCATTTCATGTGAAAAGCAGGATTTCTGACATAATTTCAATCGTTTTGCTTTTATACACAATTTCATGGAACAATGAATATATTGGCGCGATGGAACACAATTTATAAATCAAGCTGACAGTATAGTATCATTTTTTAATTATGTGTAATTTAATTCGCATCTCTCCCTTAACTCGTTCAATGACACGTGAACTTATATCAATTATAAAACATCACGTGCATCATTAAATATTTTTTTTAATTATGAAAACATATATGTTCTACATGGTTTTGTTTAGTTTTTTTTCTCAACCAGAGATACATTATAAATCATTGTTATATATAAAGCGCTTTACTTTTCTACATTACATAAAGATATATCGATTTTTTTGTTAAGTGTACGTGCTTGACATATTTATAAAAAGGCAGTGTTTATTTTTGTAATAAAATCGAAAATTGACATTTAATTTGATGCAATCCACATTGTTTAGCGGCCAAGCGCAGTATTCCGCTCTCGGCGGCCGATGGTGTATTGCAATATATACAATGAAAAGCTGGGTTTCTGACATAATTTCAATCGTTTTGTTGACGCGGAAGTGCTTTTTGGTGGCCAAAAATACTATTGTTCCCTTTATTTAAACCTAAATCAGTATTTTTTTTACACTTGAAGGTTTGTACAGCGGGGATTTCGGTACCGGCGCGGGTTTATGTGCTTGTTAAGAATTACCGAAATCCCCGCTAAGAGGCAACATATTATCCTGATTTATGCTTTGATTAAACATTGATAACTAAATTGCAAAAGTGTATAGCATATTGTAAATAAGGTAGTACGATATCATTTGTTTCATCAGATTTGTTTGGAAAATACTTTCTGAAGACTTATTATTACTATGTCATGTTATATTTACATATACTTTTGTGTAACCAATGTTTTAAATGTACATTTTACCTTTTTTACATTCGTTTACACATTTTTCACATTAATAAACTATTTAATAATGGAAAAAATATTCTGATAAGAGTGTTTAAATGATTAACACTAATATGATTGTGTACAAATCAACATTAATGCAAAGCCAAAACCCAAACATAATGACATATAGACCCTTTAAGGCGTAATATGGGGGATTGGCGTAAACATGGGTGATTTCGGCTCTGGGCGTACGAATGTAGCAGTACCGAAATCCCCGCTAATTATTTTCCAAAAGAAGTAACCGAATGGGAGATAATACATGTCACTGGTTGCTAATGAAAAAAAACACTATAATAATTTTGTTGACTCTTGAAGGTTTGTACAGCAGGATTTCGGTACCGGCGCGCGTTTAAGTTCTAGTGTAGAATTACCGAAATCCCCACTGAGAGGCAACTTAATGCTGTCAAGAGTGCTTAATAATTAAAATTAATATCATTTTTTTGCACCTTAACATTCATGTGAAGTCAAAAACCATTCATACCGATGACCTATTGACCCTTTAAGGCGTAAATATGGGGATTTCGGTAATAGGCGGGCGAATGTAGAATTACCGAAATCCCCTTTTCATCATCGCACATTAGTGTAACATAAATTTTAACACAATATATGTAGGGAAACTCATATGATTCGCGTAATGTGAAAATGATTATTATGCTATAATTCGACCACGAAACTTGACGTGACCTAATACCGGACATTATGGAATGGAGCTACGCTTGCCGTATTTGACATAAGACCCATTTTCGCAAATTATCTTAGCAATGCTTATATGAATTTGATTGCTATAATCTAATGCGTATTCGACACGGAATTATTGTCAAGGTTTTTCATTTTGTCAATATTTATCATAGCAGGGGACATTGCTGACATCAATATGGATACTGTTTTCATTTTCTGTCGAGAAATGATATGACTTATTATCAAGATTATTTTATAGTACGGTAGCGTTCTCTTCACAAGTGAGATTTATTTGTACTGGTAAATTGCTCTTATACTCACCATTCGGACTCGACGATCGGCTCGAATAAAAATGTTAGTCGCTTAAAAGTACAAATTCATCATATTGAGCACGATTATTATTATTATTATTATTATTATTATTATTATTATTATTATTATTATTATTATTATAATTATTATAATTATATAGCTTTTAGAAACTTATACCTTAAAAAAAATCCCATTGGAAAAAAAATCCCATGGGAAAAAAAATCCCATGGGACAAAAAAATCCCATGGGACAAAAAAATCCCATGGGATTTTTTATTATTTTAAAACACGATATAACGCGTTGAAATCGCGAGAAATGCTCATCATTTGTTAAAAGGTAGTGTTTCTGAAGGTTACATGAATAAATCTCTAAAAATCAGAAAAAAACCCCATGGGATTTTTTTTTCCCATAAAAAAATGGGATTTTTTTTCTATCAAAGTAAATTGAACGAAAATAAGCACAAATGCTTTAACAATGCTTAAAATCGATAACTAAGCACAAACGAACGTGTTTTATGTTTTTGAAAATCCCATGGGATTTTTTCTCCCATAAAAAAACCTGGAGAAAAATCCCATGGGAGAAACCAAAATTCCCATGGGATAATAAAAAATCCCATGGGATATTACAAAAATCCCATGGGAACCCCAACTTTGCAAATAAAGTTCATAGTGAAGAAAACGCATTTAACAAGCAAAAATAACCAATTATTAATCACAAGTTAGACTTTTATCTTATACTTTATCACAAATAAGCAAACCTTCAAGAAAAAGGGTACTTAAGTTTGCGAAATTTCGGTTTCGCAAAGTTTTTCCGGTGGCCGTTTTATTAAGTTTTGGAATTTATCGAGCTTATTTGTAAAGCGGATCTAAAGATTATAGAATAAATAACATTTAAAACGTATGTGTTATATTAAACTTATCTGTTTGTTCAATTATTTATAATTTAAATGTTAACTTCCGCATATGTTTGATATATTTATAATGACAAGTATAAACTTTTGACAATCACGATGACGTATTTTGCAATTGGTGTAATAAGTTAAACAATATGTGTGGGTTTTTTAACTAACATCTTAATTTTAGTAACCTTATCTGGTCAAATATAAGCATCAACAATGAGTTATTTCCAAAAGAGTAGTTCTAATGTCATGCAACTGGATTATTACCCTGTCCGAACAAAGGTGACGATGACCACACGTGCTCTTTTTATTGTTATTAAATATGTAAGACTTGCTGATTGTTTTATATACTTTGTTATTACTTACACGCACATTCAGCTCACTTAGGTGTATACTTTACTTTGTCATAATATAAGAGTGAACAAATGTTTTACAATTTATATTACTGAACATACACGATTCATAACACATACAAAGTTCATGCAAGAAACCTTACCCTTTTAATTTTGTTCTTTTTTGCTGATTTCTAGCAAGAGAGAGGAGGGTGGATGATGAAACTATTAATATATATATATGATTACAGAGTTTTGGTAACGTATATATTAAATGTAAAATAAATAGGCTAAACCGATTATCTCAAATATAGCCTAGTATTGTAAACTGTGAAACAGACTTTAAAAGATAAAAATCATAAACGGATAGCAACAATGTAAAGAACGCTTGGGACTGCTTACCTGAACATTGCAGTAAACAATGATTCCAGAATTCCGAAGTAAACAGGTTCACAACACGCTTGCACAATGTATGTTAGTAAATAAATGGGGTGTTACAATCAGCATAAAACGAAATCAGATTAACGTACTGTGTGCCAGGATAACATTTCGAATACCTTGGTATAATGCAGGCAAATACCTTTTTAAATACTTCCCCTCAGAACTGAAGTTCATAAAACAGAAGCTTAGCTTCAATGGGAATCCGCGATATTCGGTTAAATACTGTTTAAATGATCGTCGATTTGTATATCTCTTACTTACTTAGTAACACCGCTTCGTAAGAATAAAAAGCCTTTGCAATATTTTAACGTTTCCGTAAAATACGTTAACACATTTTGTCGTGAAAATTATATTTATATATTAGTATGACAGCTATGTATGAATAATGTACGCGTTGCAATAACTGCTATTTGTTCACGGAATTACTATCATTTTGTCATTTTGGATACGCATTTCGAATGCACAGTTTTTAAGGATTCAATGGTTACAATTGTATTAACTATTCAAAATGTATTTGCGTAAGCATTAATACAAGCCCTATATATATGTTGAGACAAGATCTGTTGCAGCGTTAAATTTTTACGAACGAATTGTTGACGGTATATTCACATGCCGAAACATTCAAATAACACATCTGTGTATACATTATGCACACACATGTTCCACATCATGTTCAAGTTGAGGTGGCTTGCATGTATTCTTATGAAAAGATATTCTGAAGATTTAATATAAGAAAAACCTATGGTTTCTTTACAAGTGTACTATCCCAATGTGTATCTACATGATAGTAATACCGTGAACAATATTAGTTAAAGCTATAGTTACTGTATTTTACACGGTGCTGTCAAACGAATAGTACGTTTGTTATCCCCAGTCTTTTTGAAAAGCGTGGGGATATTGTGGTTATCTCCGCCGTCTGTCCGTCCGTCCTGGCCACTATTTCCTCCAACACTATAAGCACTAGAACCTTGAAACGTACACACATGCTCGCTATGAGCATATTTGCGACCCTGCACTATTTGGAATTTGATCTGACCTCTGGGTCAAAAGTTATGGGGGTTGGGGTGGGGCCGGGTCAGGCATTTTCACTCATTTGTATGCCCCCGGTATGGTGCATTGGCAATAACTTTTGCAATATTGAAGATAGCAACTTGCTATTTGGCATGCATGTGTATATAATGGAGCTGCACAATTTGAGTGGTGAAAGGTCAAGGTCAAGGTCATCATTGAAGGTCAAAGGTAAAAAAATATCCAAGGTAAGTAATAAGCTTTAAGGGAGGTAAGTAATGAACCTGCCAAGTGATTGTTTTAATAAATCAAAGCGGCGCAGGAGGGGCCATTGTGTTTCTGACAAACTGATCTCTTGTTTTACGTTATTTCTTCATTTCTACACCGAGTCACTTCAAATTCTTACCGAACATTTCTTATGACAATACGGTCAATCTCAACTATGCATGGCCCCATTATCAACCCTGGGGTGCCTCCTGGGTCAAACATGCGGCGTTGGGATACGCGTCGGCCTCTGCCGCGCCATTTCTAGTTCTAGTTAAATTTAAAGCGGTTGTCCTCTGACGCACAGAGATACTGTAATTTTCATTTCTTGTCGTTACCTTATTACGTCAGTTTTGCGTAAAGCGAATAGACACAGATACATGTTTAATCTAGAACATTTTCCGTTAATTTTGTATAAGACAACAGTTTATGTTGTTTGTTTTTAAAATGCATTTGGATAAATTTGGTTTTGATAAGTTAGTTTAAAATGTAATACAAGCTCCATAACCGCTGATTATTTAAAGCCAAAACACGAAAGCGCTAAATTATATTTAATTTGATACTGAAGTATATATAAATAGAGCAAACAAAAAAGCCGGGGTTGTATTATAGTTCTCTGTATGCTGGATTAATAGTGCAAAGAAATTTTTAATGATACAAACATCAAGTGCATATATAAAGACCAACCCAGTAGGTGAAGCCAAAAAGTGTACTAATTATTACATATATAATTTAATTATAAAGCTTTTACATATTAATGCATTCTGTATTGACATGCATGGTTTCACCACAGACTAGTCTTTAATATAAATAACTGAAAACAAAAACAAAACAAGGGACAAAATTGTCACAAAACTAGGTTTTCATTGTGAAAAAAAAATCTGATAAAGAGAGAAAACTCAAACTGAACTTTTGAAATGAACAAACAAAATTAACCCCCTTTGTAAGTTTTTTTTTAAATCTATTTTTAGTCGTGGCGACCTTGACATTGGAGATATTGACGTGATTCTTTCGTGCGACACACCGTCCCATGATGGTGAACAAATGTGCCAAATGATTTTAAAATCTCACAATGAATGACATAGTTATGGCCAGGACAAGCTCATTTATGGCCATTTTGACCTTTGAACTCAAAGTGTGACCTTGACCTTGGAGATATCGACGTAATTATTTCGCGCGACACACCTTCCAATGATGGTGAACAAATGTGCCAAATGATTTTAAAATCTGACAATGAACGACATAGTTATGGCCCGGACAAGCTTGTTCCGCCCGCCCGCCAGCCCGCCAGCCCGCCAGCCAGCCAGCCAGCCAGCCAGCCCGCCCGCATTCGCCAATCTAATAACCAGTTTTTTCCTTCGGAAAACCTGGTTAACAAAAATACCCTCGGGGAAAAAGTACATGGGGATGCGGTTGTGTGTCTAAATTGAAATCGAATTGTACATTTTACAGAAAGACTGACTCAATAGGCAATCATCACTGATAGTTCGTCCTGTATTTCATTTTGCGAATGAAATTTTGCAATGTCTTGTTCATGCTATTGTAAGATTCAATTCTGATAAATTAAGGTATAATAAACATTGCCTTGAAACTTTCACCAAGCGTTTCAACTATTATGGTTGTAAAAAAATAAAATAAGAAAAACATATATCGAAAGTCTTAATTATATTGGACAATTTAATGATTATTAATTATATGAAATTGGATTTTAAATAAACATGGTGGACATATACAAGCAAATAGTGTTTCAATAATTGTATTCGTTCAATGTTATACACATAGATGATGCCAACTAATTTAACTGCATGTACTAATTTAAAGTATGTGGGTATTGTCTCTGAAAGCATATTTACGCAATGAATACATTAAGATTTTGATTTGACCTTGTCATTACTTGTGATTACATGTAATATTCCAAATACTATTCTTAAACAGCTCTTAGCTAAAACATAATATTTGGTCCAATAATGGCATGCTATTTGTAAAAATCCGTCGTATCGTCAAACAAAACCCCATTGGAGTAATGTATGAATTGACAGCCTTTCATTATTCATTTTATCTATTTAGGCGTTATATTAATCATAACAGCCTCATTTGGCATACATAATAATTCGCCCGGTTTTTCGTTGTGCTTCCAATTTACTTTCTGACGGAAAATGTGTTAAAAGACATTATCAATGGTGCATTAATATTTCAGGTTTAACCAAACAAAACAAACAAACTAAAACTAAACGTTTGCAATCGGATGCTAATTAAGCCAATAATCAAACAGTTCCCATGCATAAGCTTGCGTAACTTACAAAAACAAACTGAACCGTTGCAGTTAACAAAACAAAACACACAATAAAACCGATCTGTTCACCGTTTTAAAGAACAAAAACAACAACTTTTTGCTAACTCGTTTATTGCAACTCATTTTAAAACATAAATAAAGTGTTAAAGATTAACGTGTTTGTAACATTGCATAAGAAGTTATATTCTGGATCAATTAACAATTATAGTATACGACATCTGTGAACGGTTTGCATACATTATTACAACGGATTTAACATGTGTAACTGTACAATTCAATAGTTGGTAGTCATTTTCGAGTGAACATATACTAAGGCATTTTTAAACGAAAGAAGGACAGTTGTGAAAAAAGGAAATATGTTTTAATATAAAAAGAACATTCTGTTATACACTTAGACGTGACAAAAACAGACAATGATACCGGGAATGGACGAGGGAAGCTAATATAGTGTGGATGTTTGAAAGGTTGCTTTTTGTTATTTTTTATTGTTTTTTATTTTGGTGTTTTGATGTAACAGATAACTAGGTATCTAATTGTTTATTATGCTTAATATACGTGTGAACTGCATAAAAATACGAGTGTTTTTCTCAAAGTCACTATTGACATCTCCATACAATAATGTGTTTAGATATGTAGATGCAAAAGGGTAATTGTATTGATAAGAACTACTAATTATTGCCTGAAGCGGTCGCATTCTAGAAAATAAAGAGATGCGCTAAGACGCTTGATAGACTAAGCATGTGTTTTACGTGTCATGGAGCTTCCTTTTTTTTTAAAGTAAACATTTCTGACAAAAGTTGCAATTGACACATTGTAACATTACGCACACAAAACGCACGTTTGGGGCATTGTTGGATTAATATGATAGTCGAAATTTGTACCATTTTTCATGCGGTCTTGGATAGGCGGCCACCTGGATCAACATTTCAGTAGCCTCGGGTTATCAAATATCAATAAGTACCGGGCACGAATATTTGCTTACCTTATGTGTCAATCTTCGGTCAATTCCGCATGTATTCGAGATGTGTCCGTTGCATACGTCATTTATGTTGTAAACACGTGTCTTTACAAACGGCCAATCAGAATAGTACACGTTAAAACAACTCTACGTTGCAGACACGTGACTTTACACGGCCAATCAGAATTGCAAACAAAACAATTATCAAAGCTTTCGTTGTTTATATCAATATTAATAAGTCAGCCTTACTTGCGCAGTCGACATAGATTATTAAAACCCTTGTTTGTTGCAGCTAGAGCAACTTTTGATAAGGAAGTTCAAATCAGTAAGAGAACATACTGGGTGTCCTTTCAAAACAGCTTATTGTCTGACTGCGATGATAATAATACCGAGTTCTGGAAGACCATTGGTAGGGTAGGAGTTTCTCAATCAAGTTCTAAGACTATACCTTTAGAAGTGAAACTACCAGATGGGTATGTATCTACAGATATAGAGCATTTTTTTTTCTAAATGGAAGCACGATTTTAGTAAATCATTTGTATCTAGAGGCTCTGTACCTAGTGACAGTAATTCCGCAACTACTACAGTTGATTTTAACCAAGATAGATGTCTTATATTAAATGGAAGATTTACTATTGACGAAGAAAGAAAAGCCATTTTGAAAGCCAAAAAGGGAAAAGCGTTTGGTATTGACAATAAAGCGGTTGAGATTTTACAAAACGATTTTTCTGTGTCATTTTGACAAATTTTATATAACGTATGTTTTAATGCTGGTATTATTCCATCAGAATGGAACAAAATGATTATTAATCATATTCCTAAAAAAAATACGTCTGATCCAAAGCATCCTTTATCTTATCGAGGTATTGCACTTTCTTGCTCAATGTATAAATTATATTGTTCGATTTTGAATGACATATTATCCAATTGGGTTGAACATGAACATATTATAATTGATGAACAAAATGGTTTTCGTAAAAAGATAAGCACATTTGATCAGGTTTAACCCTTACTAATATTATTGAGACACGAAAGAAGTTAAAGTTATTATCGTTTTGTGCCTTTTTTGATTTCAAAAGGCGTACGATTGTATAGATAGAAATATTTTATGGACTAAACTATCTCAGCCATATATTGGTATAGGAGGAAAGATTTTAGATGCTTTAAAGTCTCTTTATAGTAATGTTACATCATGTGTTAGAATAAATGGTTTGTGTACAGATTGGTTTAATGTTGAATGTGGCTTGAGGCAGGGGTGCTCGTTATCGCCCCTTTTATTCAATCTGTACATAAATGATTAAGCTTTACGTATTAAAGACCTAGATAAAGGTGTTACTCTTGATAGTAATAAAATGTATTTTATTATATGCAGATGATATTGTTCTATTAGCAGAAAAGGAAGAAGATTTGGAATTTATGCTTGATAATATATATCAATGGTGTTCTGAAAATCATATGAATGTTAACCCTGAAAAGAGTAATATTATACACTTCAGATCACAATCTGTCAACCGAACGTCATATAAGTTCACATGTGGACTCCATGAGTTGAGAGTGGTCGACAGATATACTTACTTGGGGCTGTTATTAAATGAGTTCCTTGATTATGATCTTACCGCTAAAAGTGTCTCTCAAAGTGCAGGCAGGGCCCTTGGGTTACTAATTGCCAAATGTAAATCAATAGGCGGATTGCCATACAATGTTTTTAAGAAACTATATGATAGCACTGTTTGGACAGTCATATCCAATGGGTCCTCAGTGTGGGGTGAAAGATCGTTCTCTTGCATAAATGCAGTCCAGAGTCGACCTATGCGCTTTTTCTTGGGTTTGGGCAAATGTACACCAAACAGTGCTCTCTATGGTGAATTATCATGGCAACCACCACATGTGAAACAATGGAGATCTTTTGTACAGCAATGGCATATATTGAAACGTATGGATGACAATAGAATTAACAGTAAAGTGTTATCAATATGCTGTCATAAAAGTAATAATAACTGCAGAAATTGGCAATTTTATGGTAAATCTTATTTCAGAAGTATTGATATGTTGAAATATCTTGATGAATGTGAAACAATTACCTCCAAGCAAGTATGTTATCTTGTGGAATCTGTAACCATGAATACATAGATAAAACAGTGGAATGATTCAATACAGGGCGAACAAGGTCCATCCCGTACTGGTAGAAACAAACTTAGAACATATCGTATTTTTAAGCATGCTTTTGATACAGAAAGTTATGTGAAATCTAAAATGCCCATAAAATAAAGATCTGCTTTTGCTAAATTCCGGTGTGGGGTGGCACCTATTCGACTAGAAACAGGAAGATATAAGAATTTGCCTGAACATTATCAGTTATGTCCAATATGCAATTTATTAATCGAAAATGAGATTCATGTAATACTAAAATGTTCTGCGTATGTTGACGATAGAAATGTCTTATTACGTAAGGCCACAGAAATAGACAACAGCTTTATTAATATGTCAGACCAGGATAAATTAATATTTCTTTTTTCCAATGAAGTGTTATGTATGAGACTGCCAAAACATGTTACAAAATAATTCAATCTAGAAATAACTATTTGTATAGATAGTGTAGTTGGGCAGTAGGGGTGGTCTGTTGTATGTACACTGACAATGTCTTGGTCTTGGTCAATTGGTCTGTGTTGCAACCCCTGTGATGACCACAGTGTACATGCCATGGATTGCGGTACTTCTTGAGTATATTATCAGCTGTTTGGATTATTCATTCTTTTAGTCTTACTTGATTTTACGGTTTAACATATTGATTTACTACATTATGATTTTCATAAGAAAATGATATAGTACATATCAGTGGTGCTAATTAGTTTAATGCAGGCATGGCCTGAGGTGATATGTGTTTTATCTACATTTTACACTTTTGGCAAAAGTCACGATGTCTCTTTTTAGTATCTTAAAATTCTTGTTTTTAAGACAGTTTTTAATCTTATTAATAAAAGTTAAGATTAGCACTACTGATATGGCTTTTAGTTAACCGTACAGTTGTTGCATTTTGAATGCGTTGTGTATATACTCTCTTCAGTAATTCAGTAATCATGTTTAAATGTCAGATACATTTACTTATATCAATATGAAAACATTGATATTGCATACATAGGATAAATGGTAGTTGATCTACCAACACACTAGGTTACCAACAAGACAAGTGAATCAACACACTCATTATCAACTTAAGTGGTCAACCACTGGCTTTGAACAGTGAATCATTATAGCGCAATAATCCCTCTACTGCCATTACTAACTAATACTCAACAGCCACACATCGACCTACACTCACAACACTCTCTATCTCTCTCACTCACTCATTTACTCGTATTCATATCACCTACCTAAACCCCATTCGCACAACTCTTACCACACAATCACACTCACTCACTCACGGATTACACGTAATATCTTTTACCATCTCTCACTCACTCATTTACTCGTATTCATATCACCTACCTAAACCCCATTCACACAACTCTTAACCACACAATCACACTCACTCACTCACGGAATACACGTAATATCTTTTACCACAAATGTGTTCTCTGTGTTGTATAGACTATTTTGTATAGTCTATTATAATTCAAATTTGAATGGCCATTTACATATGTGGTTATACATGTGTTTTTATATCTTGTATATACTATGTTGTACATGTAAATGGATGAGACTGAAATAAAATAAAATAAAAATAGAAGGCGCATTATTGCTTGCTTTCGCGGGCTAGGCCCGTTCGCATGTATCTTGTATATGACAAACATTGGAAAACGTTGTGTTGTGTTAATAAGAAGAAATAAAACGTAAAGAAAATCTGAAATGGACTCTTTCTCCCTTTATCGTAAGTCGGTGACTATGTCACAACATGTTAATTGCAAAATGGTTCATTTTTTCTCATTAAATGTATTCGTATTTGTAATGTGTTTTTTCTTGTTGAGGGCATAATATTTCAACATAGACGATGGATATTCGTGGGTGTCACTGAAAGTACCAACAAAATATAAAAAATAGTGTTGTTTACTAAGCGCGAAAAAACTTGTTAAAAAATAAATGAGCAAAATTCGAAAACCGTCTCCAAACTTTTTTTGGACTTAAAACTTATTTCTCATTATACAGCTCTTAAACTCATCTAGAAAAATTATATCTCTGAATGCGTGAAAGTATGTTGTAAGAACAATTGTTCTCTCATGTATTTTCTGCTCGGGAGATTAGTTTAACGAACTCATGAACAATATATAACATTTCGTTTACTTTATACAAACATTCAAACTATGTTATGACGTGGTATTTAATAAAAATGTAAAATGCATGACATTGTCGCTTTTATCGTATTTACCTTTATCATTCATGTATGAATTGCTTGCAAAAATTTATTCGACTAGTATCAATAATCAAGCTTTTTATATCTGTATTGCAATTATGCCAAACATATTCAATTATAGCCTTTTAACATCGTTGAACACACTTTAAATCAGTAAGGAGTGGTACGCACTTAATAGTTTACTTGCCGGTTGTAAATATTGACTTCAAAAATTTAGTATGTATTTATCATTGAAAGGACACGTGTATTTGTTGCTGCGCATATTTAATACTATAAGTATTAATTGCATTGTTTTTTTCGTGTACCATAATATATTTTAAGTACTCACTAAATCGATTACTTTCACAGTCGCATCCGTTTTAAGTCATCAAAAAGGCTTAACGTAATTCAAGTATCAATATGAAAAACACCATTGAACAGCGGCTGAGTTCAAACTCGAATTTAACCCCATATGTTTAAAATAACACCCAATGTTTTTATCACATTTATTGCTAACGATTGTTTTCAATATAAACGCATTTAAAATTTAGTAACTTTGCTACCAGTTATTTTGCTTTCCGACCATTTACCGATTTTCAGCGTAGCTGTCTATCCCAACTTTTCACCTTAAATGACCTTTATCAACAGCCTTTAACGTTTTGGGGAAATTTCCCGCCAGTAGAACCAAATGAATAAATCCGAATATTTAATTGGCGGATTTGAGATAAATTCCTCAGAACATTAGCCATATTACTGCGTTTCAACAGATTCATTGAAGGGAACTACGGACTTCTCACTGCATACGAAATATAGACACACTTTTTTTGCTAGGTTACAAGTACGCATTAAATTCAATATCGCTGACTTAAAAACCTACTATAGGACTCAGTTATACTAGTATTACAAGGAGGTAACATATTCCATAGTTTACAACCCACAAACGCAAAGGATTTGATACTAAAACCTTTAACCTTCGAAATTGTGAAAGGACCTTTTTCACTAAGTGCATCTTTACCCGTGTTTTATCTGTTGTTTTATCAGATGTTTCGATGAGTTCATAGTCAGGTGAAATAGTACATCTTTACCCGTGTTTAATCAGTCGTTTTATTAACTGTTCCGACGAATTGATAGTCTGGTGAAAAAGTGCATCTTAACCCGTGTTTTGCCAGTTATTTTTTCAACTGTTTCGATGAATTCATAGTCAGTTTAAACAATGCATCTGGACACGTGTTTAACGAGTCATTTTATCAGCTATTCCGATGAACTTATAGTCAGGTGAAATAGTGCATCTGAACACGTGTTTAACCAGTCTTTTTATCAGCTGTTTCGACGAATTCATAGTCAGATTAAATATTGCATATGTATCCGTGTTTATCCAGTCAGTTTATCAGCTGTTCCGATGAATTCATAGTCAGTTGAAACAGTGCAGTTGAACAGGTGTTTTACCAGTCATTTTATCAGCTGTTCCGATGAATTCATAGTCAGGTGAAATATTGCATCTGTACCCGTGTTAAACAAGTCATTTTATCAGCTGTTCCGATGAATTCATAGTCAGGTGAAAAAGTGCATCTTAATCCGTGTTTTGCTTGTTATTTTATCAGCTGTTCTGATGAATTCATAGTCAGGTGAAATAGTGCTTCTGAACACGTGTTTAACCAGTCATTTTATCAGCTGTTCCGATGAATTCATAGTCAGTTGAAATAGTGCATATGTACCCGGTGTTTTAACAGACATTTTGTCAGCTGTTCCGATGAATTTATGGTCGAGAGGAATGTTACATATAAACTCGCGATATTCTTTATTTAATGAAGCCTTTAAATGAGATTGTTCACATATTTTAGCATGTTTTGAAGTTTGCCAATACGTGCCTTAAATTGATAAATGTGATCATCGGACGTAGTTCCAGCAAAAACAAGAATACAATTAAAGAAAGGAAAAGGGAAAATGAAGTTATCCTTCCCAGGGCTCGAACCGCTGACCGTTGGAGCAAAAGTCTAGCGCTTAAACCATTGGGGTATCCGTACTAGTTTATTGTGAAATGTGTTTTATACTTAAAATAAGCGAATCCTCGTAATGTCGCAAAATATAACGGTTACAACAAAATTCTCAAAATTAATCAGTCGTCTCGTGTTTGTAACGCTTAATAATGTTTAGGTTTTCAAATCGTCAAAAGATGAATATAATGGATATTGTAGAGCATGGTCAATATTCAGTATGACTGTTTCCTCGCAAATACCATAAATACAACGAAACTTTGCAAATCTGATACAATAGTGTTCAATTGTTTATAAAATTACCAAAACGTGAATAGGTCCCTTTAAAGCCTGTCTAAATATGTGTTCATTAATAATTATTGTGCTCAATCCTCCATGGAATAGTTGCGTTTAGGAACTCAGTACACCATAAAATGTAATGCCAATAGAATTGTGCATGCATATTCTCAGAATTTAGGAAATGCAAACTTGCAACAAATGTTTTATTGCCCTGTCCAAAGAAATGATTTCCAATCATGCTAATATAGTCTTGTAATCGTAACAAGAAAAGTACGGGAATTGACAGTCATGATAATGTTAATTAAACCCACCACCGCTCAGACATTGATATTCACGCTCCCAACAACATTATCTCCCATACGCGAAATTGCAAATGCTCTCAACGAAACCTTGGAATAGGAACATTTTATTATCATTCTTATTATAGATTTAGATTTTATTTACATCCTTTCCAGAAGGCCAATGGCCCATGTGGACACATTTTATTACAAACAAATATAATATTTACAGTAATAAACATATGTACATAATTAATTCAAGCACATAAAATTATAATAATTGCATAAGTGGTGTCAATAAATATTTTATTTATTTTTATTTTAATAAATACATATTTACCGTAATAATAATGTTTAAGAGGAGTACTCATACTTATCAATACATATTGCATTAATGTTATCGTTCAGGTACTCTACATAACAAAACCTTAAGAGAAATACAAGAACTCACGCAAAATACTGAGTAAACAGCCAAGGCACATAGTCGGCAGCATACATAGATAGACGACAAACATGAAATACGTTTAATTTAAGAGGAGTTCTCATACTAATCAGTACATAATGCGTTATTTGTAACAAACATTGACTCGACAAACAAAACTAATGAGGAGTAAACAAGAACTCACAAAAACACTCATTATACATTCACATACAAAATCAGGAACAGAAGCAATTTACATATTTCAACTAGTTTATGGGCACAAATACATCAAAAGGGCACTTACATGTTCGCAGATCAAACAAAAAATGCGGCATGGACAAAAACACTCAGTTTTTTTAATACAGATTCATTATCGGAAGACATCAATTCTATAAATGTTTGCATATTTGGACGGTTTCTGTTATATGAAGGTATATATTTAACTCTTAAATCTGTATATAAGTTGAATTCAATCACAAAATGATATTCGTCTTCTAGACGATTACAAACAATACATGTCCTTTGCTCAACAGGTGTTGGGTTGGGCTTAGACCATCTGCCACTTTCTATTCTCAATCTATGAGAGGATACTAGTAACCTAGTAAGGTTGAATCTGTATTTTTTAATATTACATAATACTAGATAAGGTTGAAGTTGAAAGGATGCTATATTCCTATAAAAAAGAGCTCTATTCGAGTTAACCAATCAGCCGTTCCAATTTTGGATAAAATTATCTGTAAGTCGCTGTTTAATAGCTCCAAGAAATACAGTATCGTGACCGACATCCTGAAAATACCAGGCATCGTAAAAACCAATTGTGCTTAGCAAATCACGTAGTAGGAAACACCAACTTTTTTTATAAGGGTATCTTTCGTACATCTTCGTATCTTTATATATCTTCATTCACCTGTTAATAACAATAATGATCATGAACAAATTGGAATTCTTTAAACAACAAAGAGGTACATTTTTTCTACATTCACATTAGTAATGGATTAATATGTTTAGATATTAGCATTTTAAATTTGAAAACATGTAGATCAGAATGGAACATTGACCATCATACTGAATTGTATTTAACACATAATGGCATAACAAAGTACATATAAGCACACAAAGGACGTGTTAAAAAATCATTATTGAACAGGTATGACTATCATAGTTCAGTAATGCATGTACGAAATTTATATTACAATAGTTTTCATAGTTTATATTCATCCTTCTGAATTGAAATAAAAAATCGGATAGTTTTGATGTATACATTTTAAATGTTGAGATTGTATATACACTATATATATATATATATATATATATATATATATATATATATATATATATATATATATATATATATATATATATATCTACGACGTGTGTTTTAATTTTGTCATTGTGTATCAGAATCTATCTTGTTTTGGTTGCTATATATTGCCATTATTACATAGTTTTATAGATTGTAACTTAGGTGTTGATGTTTTTGAAAAGTTGTATTTGTATTTTGCGTTTTTTTACATACCGTGTGATGTTATATAGTAGTTAATAAATGCCCCTTTGGAAAGTTTAAGCAAAATAAAATTAAGGCAGTTCTATCATATTAGAATAGAAATTCTAATTTAATGGAGAGGGGGAAGATGTAATCCCTTTAAAAATAAAACACTGACTTCATGGATTAATATATTCACATTAATTATTAATTTTATTTTAATTAAATATAATTTTTATTTTATATTAGATATAATTATCATATATTATAGTCATATTAGAATAGAAAATGGTTACCAAGAACAAAAGAAATAAGTACATGATTTTACACCTGTCTTTACCTACAGCAAGAAAATACTTCGCAAGCAAATTTTTATTAACAAAAACGAAGCAACACATATATTCCGGTTGAAGTTAAAGTCCTATAAATATAAAAGAATTCGGTTCAGCATAACACATATACCCAGTTCCGAGAATATAAATCAGGGTTGGAAAACAGTACGCAAACTGATTACAGGTCACTTATTCAGCACCTATGAATAGTAACAATCCATTTATACCAGTTAATTGGTCACTGATTCACAAGAAAAACATACCTATTAACTTACCAAAAAAGGACAAACCGATTAATACCAGTAAGCACTTTTGTGCAAAAACTATCTTACGGACAGTCCGGAGATAGCCGACCTATCACGATCGAAATTTCACCCCTATTATCAGCATTTAAGCTTCGCGCAAACCGTTTTTTCTGTCTCGCTTTACAGGTATGATTCTTATAATTATTTACATTTTTGATATTCATTTGTTGTTTGTATTATTTTACTTAGTGCGGAAATATATAGTTCATTACTCATTTTAGTTGTATTTGGATGTTATTGTTATAAATAATAAAAACATTATATTGTTAACTCTACAGGATTATTTACAGAATTGTGTAGACTTTATAATAACTGGACCGCAAACTGATATAACAAATATTAAAGTATAGGCTTATGATTGTTAGTTACCGAAGTCCTATGTTTCTGAAAATTACTGTAGAAGTATTTTATTTAAAATGCTATATGACATGCTATTAAAAACTGTGCATGTAGATTCACATGTATATTATTTGAAAATATTATAATATTTCTCTGTCTCGCTTTACAGAAGTAAAATTGAACTGCTTTGGCAAGATCGTTGGTTTTGAATTATCATCATCAAACCATCAGGCAAGGAATATGTATATATATCTATTTAATGATTAGTGCTTAACGCGGAAATGGAAATAACATTTCATGAATAACATTTAACAAACGAAATAAAACATGAAGATATCCTAAAATATCCTAAAGATACCGAGTAAGAAATAAAATATAATCGGTAGTAAATAGGACCGGTTATACTAAAATAGCATCAGCTCTTTTGTAAGAGAACGACTTTAATCAGTGAAAACTATATCATTGAAATAAAATTAATTAAATAGAATTAATTAAATATCCTTGTTCACGCTCGTGTACATACTTTATTAACCCCAGTGGTATCACATCATATTGTGTGTATAGAAACCATGCACTTAACACTCGCAAAATCTTGTTTATTCGACCGATCCAAATTCAATTTGTGTATTTTTTGGTCAGTAAGGTGTTTTCATTAGAATCAGTTCCTGTCAAGTTGTTTATTTCAAGTGTTTGTGGAATGATGTTGTTATATAATCCAATATATATCTTTGCATTATTATGAGGATTACAACTAAATATTCAAAGGGACATGAAACAATGGTTTAACTTTTGTACAACTCAACTTAAAATGTATGTGAGTCATGGTCTGGCAGTTAAATGGTGAAAATCTCCTTCATATATTATGCACTTAAAGGGACTGTCAACCGCGATTAACGAAAAAAGTTAAGTTTTCAAATACCGTATTTTTTACAATAATTTGTTTATATTGATTAAAATATCACGACTGGTATATTACATTACTTGAAAATAGTTAATATTTTCAGTATATTTGGTAATACAATTTCGCGATGTGAAATCGAAAGTACATCGCGAAAAAAGGTGACATAACGATAAACACACTATAAATAACGCAAGAAAATCAATCATTTTATATATAAAATATACACAATTCACTACGCATGCACAATTTGCATTCCTGGGTTTACAACGTGACGATGATGATCAATCTACTTGTGTTATTTATAGTTATCTGGTAGACATACCCAGTAAAATGTATTACCGATTATACTGAAAATATGAAAAATAAACAACTTTTTTTCAAGTAATGAAATATACTAGACGTGATATTAATCAATATAAATTAATAATTGTAAAAAAAGAACCGGTAATATAGAACTTTACTTTTTTCGTAAATCGCGGTTGACAGTCCCTTAAAACAGTCACTTTCATTTGAGATATCAACCTGCATTTACCGATTGTTCTTGTATTTTGTGTACGCGCCATGTAGATCTGAAACTTGACACATTCAAACAGTTAACGGCTGCAGGGTTAATAACTGGTATACATGTACATGCATTTGAGCTTAATATATAACCGACCTGTAAAGTGAAATATCACTGCCGTTAATCACGCACGCTTTTTTTAGATGCATTAATAAATAAGCAATGCAACTTCCGAGGTGGCGCTCATGCCCGGATGTTTTGAAATTGAATAATTTTACACGGTGATTAGGTTTTATATGTTTTTTCAACATATTTCGCATTTTTTAAAAATAGAATATGGCGATTCAGCGAATAGTAATTCATCCGAAAATATACAAAAACATACATTCTCAACCCATTTAAACACCTGAGAACCTTTATAAGTTGTGGCATGGAGGAGTTTTAAAAATATTTCGATGAGTTTTTCCTGTGTGACGAGAAAAAACGTCCACACAATAAAATCGCTAACGGCATAAACCGATTGCGTGCCACATACATTAGATGCTGCGTGCACACAAATAGTGGCTTCTTGTCGACGTAGAAGATAATTTTGCATTTTTCCAAAGGAGATGGAGCCAATGCTTAGATGATGGCGCTAATGATACAAGGCGGCGCTGATGCAGGATGTAGCAATTAAAAGTCGTATCGCAATGACATTATCCCACGACGTACATTTGACAGATAATGTTATTTGTTATTTTAATTTATTTTTCAACGTACAAACGAAGGCCCAAATCTTTACAGAACATAAACACATCCTATAATAAAAAAGATGTAGTTTTTAAAATAAATAAGTGATCAACTCAATTAAGAAGTCACCATCATGAATAAAACAAAAATGATGAGTTGTTTCCCTAAATCCAAATGCTTAATTTACTAAAAGGCCAAGGTCGACGAATCTTAATATTGCTCATATATGTTGTTTTTTCCACTATCAACTCCAAAAAAATGAAGATAGCTCGGTCTTTTCCCGTTAACTCTTTTTTTATTTAATACATGTTAAATGTTCTTATCTTATATAAAGACGAACTTTAAAATCCATCAGGACATTATTATAAAATTTCTTGTTCTAATTAGAAACGCACGAAACTCAAATGTGCTGAAGTAGTCAACTTACAAAAATAATGTAAGTCCTGTAAACATAATAGAAACCAAAACATTAAATATTTCACTTTTAAATAGCTATAAATGTGCATTGGCGCCACCTCCTAATCTGAGCGCCACCTCATTGGCATTGGCTCAATCTCTTTTTTTTAAATTCAAATTTATCTATTAGATCGGCTAGAAGCCGATGTTTATGTGCACGCATTCACTTGTACAGATTCAAAGCAATCGTTTTTTCTAATGAGCGATTTAATTGGCTGGGATTTTGCGCGTCACATAGGCAAAAGACAGCGATTTGCTTTTACGAATTCTACCATGCCATAACTTATAAAGGTTCTCATGTTTCCAAACGGGTTGTGATTGTATGTTTCTGTACATCTTTGGAAGAATTCATAATCGCTGAATTGCACTACATTGGCTGATTAAAAAAAATAAACAAATGCGCAGTATGTTGAACAAAAACATATAAAACCTAATCACCCTGTACAATTACCCGTTGAATTTCAAAACATCTGGGCCTGAGCGCCACCTCGGAAGTAGCATTGCCTCATTTATCAATGCATCTCAAAAAAGAGGAGGCGCGCGTGATTAACGGCCATGAATATGCTTATCATCTGAGAGTCTAAGGTTACAGAATGTGTATTGCATAAAATGCCTATGATTCGTTCATTCAACGATTCTTTGTGCAATATTTGTTTGAGAAGATACCATTCATCATGTAGGGTTATTTTTGTATTGTATATTAAGACACACAAACAAACTTGTTTGTGTGTGCATTTTTCACATAGAAACCCCTGTTTAGTTGATGACACGATAGTTATATTAACAACACAATTCCCAATATACAGGAAAGTTACGATTAATTCTGTCTTATTATCACCTTACTTAGCAAAATATAATATATTAAATTGAATTGACTTTGGTCAATAAAAAAATAAAAATAAATTAGTAGAGCTTCGCTCTGTGAAAAAGGGTTTAATGCATGTGCGTAAAGTATCGAAGCATATTAGCCTGTGTAGTCCGCACAGGCTTACCAGGGACGATAGTTTCCGTCTAAACTGGATTGTTGCTCTGAAGAAACTGTTTTAACTAAAAATATCATTGGAGCGAAGTTTATTCGTCTCTGATTAGCCTTTTCGGACTGCACACGCTAATCTGGGACGACACTGTACTCATATGAATTAAACCCCGTAATAATTGCGCTCATACCAAGCGCACTTAAAATTTTAATTCATTCGTACTTAGCCGCCCAGCGTTTATTTGTCCACTTGGAATAAAATCGATATATTTTCATTTAAACTGATGCTTTACCGAAAATGCGCTAAATTTACTCGGTAGGCATGAGCTTAAAAATTAATAGTCCATTTTGTAAGACCCGTTGTAGTTATTAAATATAGCAAAAAAATGGTTTATTCTTTGTTTCTTTTTAATAACGTATTGTAAAGTATCTTGAGATTACTTTTAATGAAAGTCGGCCACCTACACGTATGGTTATTAAGTGAATTATGTTTAATATAATACCGACAATAACAACACTCAAAATTTTTCACAGAATTCATTCGATACAAAAAGTATGGATTGTACTTCACAAAGAAATGAATTACTTAAAAAAAAAATAGAAGGAAAGGCGACTGTTCCAATCTTTGATTTCTCACTTCACTAGACTCGTCCCACAGGTCTGCCGGTAATGCGGCCTCTCTCGTAGAATAAACAGTAGCGAAGAGTGCATATAGTAGGCTGTAAAACGTACAACTTCATTGAACATTTTGTATATGTTGCAGTAAATCTGAGAAAGTAGAATTTCACGAAAGTATTATTACGATTAAGTATTTGCGTGAAATGAATGTTTCACAATTAATGTGATTGATGTTAATACAATAAATTAACTACTGAACACATCTAGTTTGTTGGCATTGGTTCTTCCACTTATCAATAATTCTCTTATTTTAAATTGACATGTGTTTTCTTTATCTTCTACAGGTACCGTAATTCATTCATCCATCCACTCATTATTTATTCGTTCATTTATCCCATTCAATATTTCATGCGTTCATACATTCATTCATTTATTGCTATCTGTTGTTATACATTTAAAATATAAGTATGCATATTTTTCATTAAATATATCTGGTGAACCTTTTAATATAAAGAACGAATGATAAGTGTGCATGCCTTCAACTCACCATTCCGTTATTTCCACAGTGACAAGTGTTGCATCCATCGTAATAAGATTGTCCAGGAGCAACGGGTTTACCAAGGTAATCAATGCAATCACCTGCAAAAGGAAATCCCAATTTAAACAAGAGCTGTCACCATAGGATGACAAATGACCCCTATAAACGCTTTGGTAGAAGTTATGAGCATTTTACTTTGCTAAATCCTTGAAATGCACTAAGTGACCCCGTGACCTAGTTTTTGACCCGGCATGATCCATATTCAAACTTGACCGAGATATTGTCTAGATACAACTTCTTACCAAGTTGTGTAAAGATCGAATGAAAAGTATTTGAAAAAGAGAGCGGACACAAATAGTGTGACAGACAGACTTACAGACGGACAGTGCGAAAACTATATACCCCCTTTTCTTTGAAAGGGTGCATACAAATGTTATAAATAGTACGTTTGTGTAATTCGAAGTTTATGGGGTCCGCCCGTGCCTGAGGCTGCATTATGTGTGGACTCGGAGTGTGTTCCAGCACTCCTACCTACTAAACTTACTTGAGTCACGAAAGTTGGGCCAAGTTTTGAGTAAAAGCTGCGATTTCCAGTTATTTCGTGTGTTTTTTTAAATGATATTTCATCGTTGTGGGTCTTGTGTTATTGATGGAATCGGTGTTACAGGAAAATAACGCCGCCCGTCCGGTATGATGACCGACCAAGCTCACATGCACCGGGAACGGGGACTGTTCGGTTTGCCCAGGTGAGAGGCGCGTTTACCAAAGACTGTGCGAACTAGACAGTTTTGTTGTCAGCAAAACCCTATCTACAGAGTTATTACACCGCTGGCACTAGCAACATAATCGTCGATTACCCAAGACTGAGCATTACGTGCTACGGCATTAGTATAAAGATACGTATGGGTCTATAGTGGGTATCCGACGATGTAACAACCATTACATTAGGTTGTTGTTTTTTTCAAATTCGTAACACGTTTTATATGACAGAAATGCATCTTATACGAATCCTGAGGTGCTTTTTTTCAAAATGATATTGGAAAAAAATATATAGGAATTGATTAAATCTATAGACGGTAGGTAGAGTATAAAGTATTATATTTATAAATCATAAAGTGTGAGTAGCTAATGCATTTACTTACCGCTTCCTATAATGGGCTTAATGGGCCTAGGACGACGTGCGTAGTTAGTTTCAGTAAAATAAATATGTTTATTTCAAGTTTATATTGAGTTTAACACGAAACTTTATAAATACATGAATTAAGTAATTAATGGATAAATGAATGCACATAATTGAATGAATGATTTATGAAATAAATTAATTAATTAATAAAAAAAAACAAATAAATATATACATAAATAAATAAAAGCATTATAATGCCGGTATTAAAGTTTTACATTACAGTAAAAAAAAACAGCCTCAATCGAGTATACTTTCCCTCGAGGTCATATTAAAGTGCGATGTACTTACGAGCTTCAGAAATGGCAATGCATCCCAAAACGAGGCAGGCAACAATGGCGACGGTGCTCATTGTGTCAATTCTTCTTTCGGGCTTTCTAACTCAGTAAACGGTAGTGAATATCTAAAAAAAAATACATTTGGTACATACAATGCAGGAGGTCAGTACATATTCCTTTAGCACACATCTGAAAATATAGGTTTAATACACTTCAGTGTAAGACACATGCACTATTTAAAATGATAGTTTTATTTAAAAAATACCAGTCGACTTCTCAGCAATATTTATTAAAACTAATTCAATATACGCCTTAATATTATTTTTCAAAAAAAGGAAAAATTATTACCTGTTGTCGCCTGGTAAGTTAACGGCAGCGCCACAACGTACCTAAATATTTTAGTCTAGTTAACAGTTTTAAGAGTAATCGGTTCAAGCGTCTTGCTTACAATGTTAAGCGATATCAAGATAATTTAATGTTGTTTTAATACTAAGGAAGATTTATTCTAATAGTTTCCTGTTACTTAATGTAATGTCAATATATGACGTTTATATGTTTAGCAATCTACCCGGAAGTAAACACAGTAAAACGATATTTTTTCCGCAGGTATCGCTTCGCGACTAACACAAAAGCATTGACGTTCACCCCTATGTATATAATGACATTATAATATTTAAATGCAAACCTAATCGCAGTCGTGAAGACGCAGAGACGACCTGTAAATAAACTTCTCATCTACACATAAACATGCGCGCGCATACGCACACACAAACACACACGCGCGCGCGTACGCGCACACACACACGCAAGCAGGTACGCTGATACATTTTACCCATACCATCAAGTAATTAGAACAATTGTTAATAGACTGTGTAGTATATTATATGAATATCATGTTTGTTACCTGCTCTCTCAGTATTATTATATTTATTTCTCATTTTATTACGCATGTATGCATAATAATATGAATATGTTATCACGATGAGCTGTAATATGTCTAAGTGCATAAAATTTTTGTTCTGATGTATTCATGTTAACATAGTTGATATCCGACAACTACATAGTTGTATTATTAACACAGTACGTATCCGAACACAAATTATGTTGATTATTAACATAGCACGTAACCGGAAACTATATAGTTATTTTGTAAACATAACTCGTGTCCGGCTCCTACATATTGTTATTTCTAAACATAGTATTTATCCGGCAATTATATATTTGTGATTGTGCACACATTTTCTTACCGGTAACTGTATACGTTTTTCTTGAGAAGGTTTAATGAGTACCAATATTTAATAAATACCGTGTTTATACTATATTGCTCACTATCATAACGTAGAAGACCCATCTCTAGATACCAAATAATATAAACTTAATTTGAAACGTGTGTACTTAAGTGGAAGAATATTTAAACCATTGTCATCTGATACATTTTCAATTGAGCACTTCCTGGCAATTCTGACCGACTTATTTGCATTCAATTTACACGTGCCTCTTTTATTAAGTGTGTGTTTGTTTTTTTATCTTTTACAGCGTATTTATGTCACTAAGTCTCCCGACCATTAGCATTGTTTATGCATAAATTATGTCTGTTCACTTGTTACGTGACAAAAATTAATACATTTTATTTATGTCATTTTGTCAATAAGAAATGTTTTCAACCATTGATATATAACGTCCTGAAAGAATAAAATCTGTATCAAAAACTATGTCAATTTAGCCTAGCAATATTGCAGATTGCATTTATATGTTTACTCCAGTTCAGATCATTAGTGATATTCACACCGAGATATTTAATACAAGATAATACATCTAGCCCAGTATTTTTCAATGTGTAGTCACAATTTGTGTTCTTCTTTTTACGCGAAAGAGTCATCATATTACATTTACAAGGTTGGAATCTCATTCCCCATGAAGTGGCCAAATTACAATGTGTGTATAAGTCCGATTAAAAAATCCAAACAGTCTTCAAATTTATTGATTTCCTGATAGCAAACACAATTGTCGGCAAAATGTTTTATATCTGAAGTTATGTCCTTAAAAATGTCAGTAATATGCACTAAAAATAGAATCGGACCTAACACAGTTCCCTGTGGTACTCCGGACTTTACGGCTGAAGATTCGGACTTGGAACCATTAACCACAAAAATTTGCTTGCGGATGACTAAAAACGCATCAATCCACTGTAGAATGTTTACAGAAACACCATATTTGTGTAATTGAGTCTTTAATAATTCGTGAGGCACGGTGTCGAGAGCTTTTTCAAAGTCCAATATAATAATGTCCACTTGCTTGAATTTATCTATCGATGTCGCCCAGTCATTAATGACGGTTACAAGTTGAGTTTCACAACTGTGGTGTTTACGAAAAGCATTTTGATTTTTGTTCAAAATAGAGTTTTTATCAAAATGTTGCATAAATTTAGAACAGATGATGTGCTTTAGAAGTTTACAACGTATGCATGTCAACGACACAGGTCTATAGTGTCTGAACAATATTGCACATATAAAGGTCTTGATTTAATGAACTACAACGAGTTCTGGGTCTAGAATGGAGCATGTGTTGGCGTCTTTCGCCATAGTAGTACAGTAATTTAGGTTTAGTATTTCAAACGCGTGAAGAGAATAAACATTACGTGTTTCTAGCGGGAGATTGTTCCATTCTGTTATGCGGAGGGTACGAATGAGTTTGAGTATGAGGTCGTGCGAGCTGTAACATTTATAATGTTAGCTCCATTACGTAATGGTTACGAGATGTTGCTTTGGACTGCGACAGGAACTAAAGATATAAGGTACGATTGTAAAAGGTTTTTAATAATGTTGAACATCAGAATAAGTTTATGATTTCGGCGCCTTACATTTAGTTTCTCCCACCAAACTTCTTTATATAGCTCGTTTATGGAGACATGCTTGGTACAGCCCGATACAATTCCCGCAGCTTTAGTTGTTTTTCTAAATAATTTGTTCAAATTGGCAGCCATTGTCAAATACAACATAAGAATATTCAATTTTTGGTTTAAAAAAAATGAGCAGCATATGACTTCCAACGCTTTCCTAACAAGAGTTTGTTTAAGTCGACGCATAGTATTCAGCCGTTTCTATGCTTTGTCCTTTATATGTGCAATATGTTCGTGTCATAAGCAGGAGTCATCAATCAAGTGGAGTCCTTTTTTTTTATGTACACAAACTTCAGGGATAGTTAGGTTTTGCATTGTCAGAGGAGGGTGAATCAGCTTGTTTAGTTTTCGATATATGATGAGATATTCTGACTTAGATCATAAGATGGATTAAATTTTACCAGCCATTGTTGAGCCCATGTATTTATTCGATCAATATCAGCTTGCAGTTTGGTTGCTGTCTGATCATGATAATTGACAATCATATACAGACTTGTATCATCCGCAAATTAGATTAACACGTGAGTGGATATTCAATACAATGTTATTTATGTATATTGAAATCATTAGCGATCCAAGAATAGATCCCTGTGGAACACCGGCAGATATCTTTGAAAATCTTGATTCAAGCCCTTGAAGAACCATATTCTGTTTCTGTCAGACAGATAGTTACATGCCCATTCTAACAAGTCCCCTCGTATGCCAGCGCAGTACATTTTTTGTATAGAAGTCCATTGTGCCAAACGTTAACAAAAGCCTAACTTATATCAAATAAGACAACTCTTACTTCGAGGCCATTGTCCAAGGCTTTACAGAATTTGTCATAGATGTAAGTTTATTGATTAACGACAGAGTCTCCTGGGATGAAACCAGACTGAGATTGAGTGAAGAGTTTCCATGTAAGACGTTGAAAATGTGCTTATAGTGTATCCTCTCAAAAACCGTTTCAAGAGTATTTAACAGAGGTATAGGTCGATAGTTAGATAGCAAAGATGGATCGCCTGGATACTGCACATTTTTGCTTTTGTTAAGGGGTGTTGTTTGCCTGAAAAATATTAATATTTGTAAAAGTTAATAAACTTATTTAGGCCTATGGGAAGTAATCTTATCAATCGAGCGGGTAAAATCTACATGGAAGATACAGCGTCTGCTTCGCATCATTTTAGCTGAACAGTAAAAGTAATTTAAACAAAATATGTGAGGTTAAGTTTCATCACCATATATCAACAGACAGGTATGTTGTAGAAAACATGTTTTCAGTCAGTTATATTATAATAATATAAAAGTCACGAAAATCATACTTGTATTTACAAAGATGAATTCACACGAACACTAGAAAGTATTAAGAAACATACCTTTCTATGGTTATCCTTAATCCATAGTTTTCAACTTAAAAGTCCATCACATAAATTGCTACTTGTTTAAATGTTGAAGTAAATTAACTGGTCACAATAATTCCATCTTATTTACACAGATACAAAATTGAGACCAGCGTTTAAGGAATGTATAGACTACAGTCAGAAGCTTTAAAATTCGGTTTATTTATAATCCTGTTGCATTATTAAATAGCCTAATAAAAATGCTTTTAATTTAAGTTTCATCAAATCGGTTATAAAACACGAATAAAACTTATTCTTTATCGTTGTAAAATTAAAAGTTATGACGAAAACCGACAGGTTAAAATACTTCACTTCAACTCGATATTTATTCTCAGTATTGATGACGATGTTTTTATTACGTCATCGAGTTAATTATGCGTGAACAGTTCAGGGGCTAGAATTCTGCTACGATCGTAACTGTTATACTTTTTGTGTTATATTTTAATTTCAGAATTTTATGTCGACTTATAAACAAATACTTTCATTTATTTTTAATTTAGGATGTCTAAATCTTAAGCGTGTGCTATATGCACCAAACTTAAGGGCCCAAAAGAAAGGAGGAAGTTAAAAACAGATAGCAATAAACCACTTATAAAGTACTTGAGAAAGCATATGCTATTGACAGACAAAGTAAGGGACAAAGACGTAGTTCATAATTCTTGCCGTCTTAAGTATACAGCAGAATCGGCGGCGGCTAGATTAAGTACATCCCCAAAGAGAAATCCACAACATGAACCGTCCGACAAGAAATCGCCGGTACAATTAAACATTAAATCAGCTGGGTTAAGCCATACTATATGTCTTATATGTAACAGGAAGGGCGCTCGGTCCGAAGGGTTTGTAACCATACCGGGCAAGGCGATAATGCAACAGTTCATCAACAAAAACACTTTGTTGAAAAAGAATTCGCGATGTTGTAACACCCACATAAGTGAGGGCAAGTTTTCACCAGAAACACTTTCTGCTGATATTCAAGGAAAACTTAGGTCCACAACATACATGGAACCTGAACAGATAAGCAGATAAGCAGTTTAATTAACTCGCTACGGCAAAGTGCGACACAACGTCAAAAATCATGCATCGATTTTGACGACCCATCTACAATGACGGATGATGATTATTGGAATCTTACCGGTGCGCATCTTAATTTGAATTGCATAATCACGCTGATGAGAAATGATACTGTCCTTATCTTATATACATGTTTACACACTGGTCATGAATATTGACGAAAGGGTTGACGAAAGACCAATTCTCAAGTCTTAGCGGTGATGTAGACGACATACGGACAAGAAAGACCAGGTCCATTCGAACATGTTTCGCAGTGCTCCTGGTAAAACTAAGAACTAGTTTAGGGAATGCGCTGCTCAGCACTTTGTTCAACATGACGATTGCGCAGGTATTATGTGGTTCTGATAATATACCCTATTTAAATACCAAGTCGACTGTTACATGATTTACCAAATGTATCCATATATTTAATGTTGATACTGATAAACTTCATTTCCATTTCTAGATCTCATATTCACAATATATCGTGGAGAAAAAGTAACTTTTCAGTCTTTTCAAACGATGAATATGATGGTTAACAGTCATAAGTGTTCAACATTTTCATAATGCAATTATGTATGTAATAGTATGAATAATTGAAATATTGCTTACCATAACCGAAAATGAAAATCGTTCTAGATCTATTTAGTTTAACAGGATATATTTCAAGAGGTAAAAAATATTTAAAGCACTTTACAAAAAACGCAATAATCTTATGGAAATTCAAATAAAGTGGGCTTTATAAATAATAAGTTTATATTACAGAGTCGGCGTGCATTGAAATCGTCAAGAAAATCTTTGATGAAATCGTTCGTGCCAAAGAATATGGGATTTAAACATGGTTCCAGAGAGGAAATATGAACTAACCATACAAGACCTCTAGCGCAAGAATTGTTCGCTGCATCTGACCAAAATAAATCAATAATTGTATTAGATGGAACATACATATATATACAAACCATTTCAAACTATTCATTCGCACGTCGGTCGAACTCCATGCAACCGCTTCAGACCGGCTCTACGTAGCGGGAACCCTGAACACGACAAAATAGTTGCAGAGAGAATGTTGTATTTGTCAGGGTAGAACAACGATTTACAACAATTCGTCTCTGACAACGACATAGAAAAAATAACCAAGGCATCGTGGAAACCGGTGGACGAACTAGACATTTACTGTCCAATAATGACCGAGTATGTACTTAGATGTCTTATTTTAGGTGTATACACAGTTAAGCTAGCGGCTTCTTATACACAAGAGCACATGTCAAGTGACGGAATATACTCAATTCACGGTTATGTGCACACTAGGAGTTTGCTTTGCTTGAAGTTCCAAAGTCGGCATGTGTCCCGAAAGCAATATTGGTCTTACATACGTTTCAAGGAGGGGTTAGTCGATGCATGGTTTTGCAGCTGCCCAGTGGGAGCACGTGCAGTTGGAACATGTGCGCATGTTACAAGTGCGCTGTGGTATCATTGTTTCCGGCGAAACCAAGCTGATCAACTGTCAGATTGTCCGAGAAATTGGGCTGCAGACATCTCAGATGCTGCTAACGTGTCGTATTAAATAACCATGTTTGGGGATTCATATATATAGCCTGCATTAGCTGCATTGGTGGCGTTATTTTAAAAAAATGCGTACTTTATTATTTGTAATCATATTTGTTTTAAAAATGAATAGTGATCGTTTCTCACAGCACTCAATCCAATTCAATATCACTCGTACATCTTATCAGTTTCTGCAGTACATATATAAACGAGTCGGTGTTTATGTCACGTCGTAATTGTTAGTGTAAGGTGTAAAATCATAAACAATTTAATATTGTTTCCTGCATAGATTATTTAATAATTAAATATGTTTTAATTTAAATATATGTAAGTAAATTACATTAAAAATTATCACTTTCTGTCGGCACACCAGAAATCTGTTCTAAAAAAAAATACACGAATCTGAACTACATGTATACGTAATATATTATATACAAGGTTATGCAATCAGGATATGCATACGGAATATGGTATTACAATAGGTCATGATATTACACCGTATGTGTTGTTGTTTTATTAATCTGTTCGTTGTTACTTATAGGAATGTAATAGTTGTATTATGATGCGATTTAAAACAAGCTTTCAACTGTTAAAAAACATTTTGTGATTGCTCCAAAAAAATGGCGATGTGAAGCAGTAATATTGTTTAATATGGATTATATTGTTAATATAATATGAAATGTTATACGTGAATTTGATTTATGAAAATGAATTAAATCATTAATCACATTTTGGATCACCTTAATGCTGATTGAATAAAAAGCGCGGCAATCTGCGTCTATAATATTCGGAGTTGTGACGTTGCCGTAAAAAGCAACGTTAAATGACGTCAAAATTGGAAAACAGTGGGCGTCTTTGTCTCGGGCTGGAGATAACGTCTTTTGAACAAATACATGCATTGAGGATATTTTGAAAAGATGACTCTCTGCACTTTATGTTGATAGTAGGTTGTAAATAATTTGAATAAAGGCAAATAACGACCCTTAACGTCCCTTGTCCTTTCTTGTATTTCACATTGGGACAGACTATCATTGTTCCATACATTCGCGTAAAATTATATTGTCAATTCCATCAGGACCAGAGGCTTTCCCCATTTTCGAATTCTTAATGGCGTCTAATACTTCATTTGGTGGTATAGTAATATAGTTAATTGTATGCACACACGAGTTGTTACTTGATGGAAGTTCATGATTATTATCGATAATATGAGACTGAGATGCAAAGTGATCTTTGAGTATATTTGCCGTATATATTTCATCAGTGGTACGATCGTTCGTTCTATCGTCACGTAGTTATAATATTATTGTTTTATGATCTTTGGGAGAAATACATTTCGCAAGAGTTTCCACCAATCTTTTGAATTGACATTAGATGATATTGATTTGTTGCTAAGGTTTTCAAAACATTGTTGTTTGGCAACTCGGACAAGAGAAACAACTTTATTACAAACAGTTCGAAAGTGTTCACAATGAGAACCGGAGTTAGAAATTTTGGCGTTGTGATACACCCCTTTTCGTTTACGTAATTTGGACTTAATCACGTTATTCATCCACGGGGCATCACCTGTTCTTATACAAATAGTTTTATTCGGAATAGATTTCAAAGCAGCATCATATATAGCGTGCATGACAGTTTGTGTGTATATCCTCATCTACTAGCTGTTCCCATTGTATGCCTGCGAGCACTGTTCGCAATTTGTCATAGTTACCTTGGTCATAATGCCATATATGTCTACAAAATGTTTTGCGAACAGGTTTGTTGTGTTTAACTATACCAAAACCTGGACCGAGAAAACGTATCTTTTGGTTAAGAAACGGTTCGCCAGTACAAGATGAAATGATTGAATCGGTATTACTCGCGAATATGAGGTCAATCTCAGTTGTCAAATGTTGTGTGAAAAGCGTTGGGTCATTTATAATCTGAGGTAGATTGTTTTGGGCACATAATCCGTCAAGTTTACGTCTTGAAAGTAACGCGTTTGTATTTAAATTAAAATCACCAGTAATAATAATAGCGTGTATGCCAGTGTCAGTCGCAAATCCAAAAAAGGTTTCTATTAAGTTCAGGTATAATGTTTCGGAGGTTGGTGGACGGTAGACTATTCCAAATAATATTGATTTTTTATTGCATAATTTTATTTCAATCCATGCACATTCTAATCCGTTAGATTCGGGATCATGTCTATGTGTGTATTTTATAATTTCGTGTACAGATATTGCTTCCCCATCGTTCGGATCAAGCGCTCTATACTTTCGGATCGGTGAGTGATAACCATGTAGACAGATATCACTCGGATGCGTTGCACTACTAAGCCACGTTTCGGAAAACGCTATGACATCAAATTAATTCAAATTTGAGAAAGCAGATCAGCTTTGTTGGCAATAGTTTGTATATTATAGTGAACAAATGAAAACATGTTCCGCGCGGAATTTACAAGACTACTCTCCGAAGAGATCGTATCATTGAGGCGACAACCTCTTATTGGTTTCCGAGTTTGTGCTTTTCACATACGTATATGAATGATGTTCGATTAATGTAGCTTGGTTATTAGTCATCGTAATAGGGACATCACCGAAATTAACGATAAGGTATCCACAACAATACAAAGAACGAACGACATGTGTAAGAGCAGAGGGAGTGCAGTTCGTATTTTATAACGTGACATATCAAATGTTTTTTTGTGAAATGTTTAATTAAAGAACATTTTACTTACATTAAAACTATTTAAAAAAAATAAACCCTTACGGCCGTTGACAGGTTTTTGGTTGACATATTGTTTCATGCTACTCAATAAAAACATTAAAACAAGTATTTTTACAAACGTTTCACGTTTATTGCAAATCATATTTATCACAATAATAAAATAGTAGGTGCATTTTTGATTTTCCACTTGAATCCTTCTATGATGTCAGTCAGTAACAATTTCTTTGCTTTACTACAGTCGCCGGTTAAAGGGGCCTTTTCACATATTTTTGCATGTACTCTGTTTATGCGAGTGTTGTATAATTACAGACTAATTCAACAGCAACGCAATGTCGTTCTATGTGCTAATAATGACTTATATGTCGATATTTATAGTTCTTGATTCATTCCGTGTTATCTTCAAACAAAATGTTGTACAATATTTACGGAATATATATTTTGTTTGTAAAACATAAAATGTATTTCGCCTCATTGGTCTTTAATGAGGTAAAATAGCTGTTCACTAATTCAAATATTCCCCGAGAAAATTTAGTCATAAATGGCAATTGCAAATCTAGTTTTCGAAATGTCGTGTGGTCTCTATTTACATATAAACCTATCACGAGCCGGTGACCTACATCCAAACCCTGGCCCTTCATTGGCAGAAACACGCAATACTTCTTACTCAAGTTCGAGCTCTTCGGAGAGTAGCCTTGTAAATTCCGCGCGAAACATGTTTTCATTGTGATTTCATTCTCATTAAATGCTTTATATTGATGAATATACCAATTGGATCTCAAATGCTCCAGTAAAACAATTAAGAAAAAAAAGTAACACTCAACTGGATTCGAACACCTGGCACCTGGAGTAAAAGTCTATCGCTTAGACCACTCGGCCATCCGAGCTCAAACAATGAGTGATGTATGTTATACCTTAAATAAGCCATCCTTGCAGCATAACTAAATATAACGACAGCAACACAACTCTCCAAATTATTCAGTTTTGCGTTGCAACGCTTTATATTCCTCGGGTTTTTAAAGCGTCCAAAGATGCATATTAAGTCTGTGAGGAAGATAATACTGGCAGCGTTCGACTGCGACTTAAAAACAATCGGTGGCACTGTCCCGCAGAATTTCTCGATGGACGGAGAGGAGGCGTCAGGTCCTTGGAGACAGACACGGACGGACGGACGGACGGACGGACGGACGGACAGACAGACAGACAGACAGACAGACAGACAGACAGAGACAGACAGACAGACAGACAGACAGACAGACAGACAGACAGACAGACAGACAGACAGACAGACAGACAGACAGACAGACAGACAGACAGGACAGACAGACAGACAGACAGACAGACAGACAGACAGACAGACAGACAGACAGACAGACAGACAGACAGACAGACAGACAGACAGACAGACAGACAGACAGACAGACAGACAGACAGACAGACAGACAGACAGACAGACAGACAGACAGACAGACAGACAGACAGACAGACAGACAGACAGACAGACAGACAGACAGACAGACAGACAGGACAGACAGACAGACAGACAGACAGACAGACAGACAGACAGACAGACAGACAGACAGACAGACAGACAGACAGACAGACAGACAGACAGACAGACAGACAGACAGACAGACAGACAGACAGACAGACAGACAGACAGACAGACAGACAGACAGACAGACAGACAGACAGACAGACAGACCAGACAGACAGACAGACAGACAGACAGACAGACAGACAGGACAGACAGAAGACAGACAGGCAGGCAGGCAGGCAGGCAGGCAGGCAGGCAGGCAGGCATGCAGGCATGCAGGCAGGCAGGCAGGCAGGTCGGCAGGTCGGCCGGTCGGTGGGTAGGTAGGTAGGTAGGTAGGTAGGTAGGTAGGTAGGTAGGTAGGTAGGTAGGTAGGTAGGTAGGTAGGTAGGTAGGTAGGTAGGAAGGTAGGTAGGTAGGTAGGTAGGTAGGTAGGTAGGTAGGTAGGTAGGTAGGTAGGTAGGTAGGTAGGTAGGTAGGTAGGTAGGTAGGTAGGTAGGTAGGTAGGTAGGTCGGTCGGTCGGTCGGTCGGTCGGTCGGTCGGTCGGTCGGTCGGTCGGTCGGTCGGTCGGTCGGTAGGTAGGCAGGCAGGCAGGCAGGCAGGAAGGCAGGCAGGCAGGCAGGCAGGCAGGCAGGCAGGCAGGCTGGCAGGCAGGCAGGCTGGCAGGCAGGCAGGCAGGCGACAGGCAGGCAGGCAGGCAGGCAGGCAGGCAGGCAGGCAGGCAGGTAGGTAGGTAGGTAGGTAGGTACAAATGATAAATGCTTGACATAACTTCGACTAATCAGTGCGATTGTTTAGGCTGGCTGCAAGGGGAATGCTTTGTCTCAAGCTCATTCATCGTTGTTTGCCTTTAATTAGCAAGAGTGTTTACGTTGCAATTATGTTTTCTAGACAAGTACTCAGCTGCATAAAATACATTGTACATTTGCAACATTGAATCGTTAATACGGTTCATGTATAAAGAGAGAAGAACATATTAAGTAACTTAATTGCCATATACATGTATTTTAAAGTAAAGAGACAATGTTGTTTAATGTTGTTCAAGATCCATTATATTTTCACAGATGTATGTAAAAGCATGCATATATTTAACGATTTGTTGTTGCTTAGGAATCATTCCCGATTAATAAGCCATACCGCACTGTTGCGGTATATGCCGTGTATTTAACAATTTGCAACAGTTAAGTCAATGTAATGTTTTCTTCCAACGCATGAATGTTAATATGTTGGTAACTTATTTACTAAATAATGACAACCATCAGCACGTGTAATTATTTCAATATCGTCCATACTATTAACATCATAAACAAGAATATGTATGTGAAGTGATATATTGCGTATAGCAAAACAACACTGGGATTTATTCCCGGTTTTCAAAGTTTTCTATGCAAATGTTACAAACTGTTGAATAACCATTGGACTGACAATTATATTTGTGTGCTCATTCTTTCATAAAAGTTTGTCCTATTCGAATCATTTGCGTTTAAACCAATAAGTGTATTGAATGTTTTTCGATTCCGTTATGGTATCACAGTTTTTAGTCTATTGGCTTAGGCCGATTGACTATTCTAAATCAGAAACACGTGTTGCTGTCAGGTACGTGTTGTTTTTAAACCATTTATACCCGGATGTTGAAAGACGATATAGATAACGTTTATAATAGGTACTATATTTTGCATCAGTCTATAGAAGTTTGCATGGCGCAGCGGTATCGCATCCGATTACGGATCATGACGACATATCGAATCCCGGCAACGTTCTTTTGTTCAACATTTTTTCTTCTTATGAACATTAGTTAAGCCTATTAAAAAATTAAAAGATTTGTAAGCAATTGTGTCAAACGACATTTGAAAAAATGCAAAATCTGTTAAAATTCTCATAAAAATGTCGATGGGAACGAGATTTTTATAAAATTATCGTAGTTCAACAACTTGTTTCGTATATACTATCATTCCAATAAATATGTTCAAAACATTTTCTTTCTAACTGTTTGCATACACACCCAGTGAGCACCAAACGTTTTACGAAAGTTGCTGAAATGTAATATTTAGTTCGCATCGTCGGCAACCATTACCGAACGTTGCCACAACGTTGCATACAAAACGTTACCATGACGGTTCATAATAACGTTGCAAGGACGTTTCAGAAACGTTGCATTCTGATCGCGACATTAGTAACCACTTCCGAACATTTCTGCAACGTTGCACGCGAAACGTCGGTCGAACGTTTGAGAAGGATGTTGCAACAACGTTGCTTCTAGGTAATTGTGAACTCTTAGCGCCTGCAGTTTTTCTGCCGTTTTCTACCTTGAATTCAGTATCGCCGCTAGTTAACCAGAAAATTACCAGTCAAATTAGAAATTAAAGTATATCTGTAAATCCGAAACACATCCTTCTTTAAGAAACGAGTGGCAATTTAGTTTACAATACTTTTTAATAATACAGTTTCTGCATCGCATGAATGAAAAGATGATTTCTTGTAATTTTTAGAAATTATTTTTTTTTTCAAATTATACAGATCAGTTGCTTAAACTTAAAGATTCTTAAGATGAACTGTTACTCAAAATCGCTGGATAAAATAAATTGTTAAAGTTGTGTTATGTAAGTAATGGTAGAATCTAGTTGCAACCAAAAAAAAAATAAGTCAGCAAAATACAACGTTGCAGCAACGGTTGGAAAAAAACGTCAGGAAAACGTTCATACACACCATTGTGACAACCAAACTGCAACGTTTAAATGCAACCTAAATACAACGTTGCAGCAACGTTAGGTGCCCACTGGGCAGTGATGTGTTATTAACAACGTGAATCTCGTCGTATTTTATTTTGAGATACTATACTTTTTTCAATGCATTTACAAATGGGTTGCGTTACTTAAAATTGTTTTAACGGAAAACTTATCGTATTGTTTCTTGCCAAAGTCTGTCGAGTTTTTAAGTGCAGTAATATCATTAAACTCGATGACGGCAAACCTTTACCTTGCAATTTCGGACGGCAAGAGAGGTGTTTGTATTACGGTATTTTGAAATTTAATCTGCAAATTATGTTGCATATTATTTAGAAACTATTTGAATAATTTAAATAAGGATTACAATCTTCATAATGTGTGCTCCAAAATACAGCGTGCATATATTTTTGTGTAACAACAACACAACAACAACGACTTGTTTCTATCTGCTTAAATAAAAACGAAGCCATCATAACAGTAAAAGGAATAGTAACAAACAAAACAAGAAAGAGAAAGACAACACTTTGACCTTAGCTTAGGAACAAAAAGTCCTTCAGTCTCGTAAATAGTAATGGTGTTCTGATTTATGTATTTAAAAAAAGGAAAATATATAAAAGTCTAGCCAATCAGAAATAGCATTAACATCCGTTCATTGACTTGCAAAAATACCAAGCTTCTTATTTAATTTACTTGTTTGTATTCTATAAACAAAAATATTCGTGTTAATAGCCATTTAGATTGTATTAAGGCAACTGTTCTTTCAACATTTATTTTAGCAGAAACGTCCCTGTATCTTTCCAATAGACTTTCAACGCCGTCGACGCTCTCGTTTACAAAAACATGCATATAGTGCATTTACTTTTATTGCTGCTTTACGATCATGCCGTATTTTTCACGTTTAGTCGTACTGGCGTGGTAATTATCATGCATTTAACAAAGTTAACACCGTAATGTAAATTAAGCGTTTTCATCCACAATGCGATTATACTTTGCACGCCGGGCTTTATTTAAATGTGTATACCAAAGTCTTATTAAAACTTCAACATGTAAGTGATTATATACGTACCAACGTATTTGAAAAGAATAAGATAATTGTTATGAATTATACATAGACATACACGTTAAAAATAAGTGGTACCAAAACGTAATGCAAATAAAGGACTGCACGAATATAAATAACTATAGTTTGTATAATTGAACATTTATTTATGCACAAAAAACATAATGCCTATAATTGAGTCCATCTTGTTCATGCGAAAAAATGTGTCATTGTTGCTTCTGCAACTTGTACAAAAAAACATTTAAAACCATTTAAAGTACCAATCACCGATTAGTACTACATTTTGTCCAACATTCCTCGTTCATATTCAAATGTTCAGAATGAGTAAAACTATGACAGTTAAATCTTATAAAATCGCCATGATATTGCTAATATAGAAGTCTGTGTAGTATTAGCCGCATTACCAGATGTTGTGGTTAGTTGTGATATTAAATTAATAGTGGCACGCATGCTATTAGAAGCATCGATTAAATAAAAAGTGAGTTGGGAGCAGTAGTTGTTAACCCAGTAATAGTCATTCAGTATTTCATTATATCAGTCGTGAGCGTTTGATATTAAGAGAAGGTCTGAGCGAACACAATTATATGCAGTTAAATAGGTATTCCCTAATAGAATATATTTTCGTAGTCGACTGAAATATGTGAACGGTCAATAACAAGTTAAGTTTACTATTTACAGACGATTGATTTTTTAATTAATCGATTTTCACGCCTCACCCAGGTTGTAAAACGATAATCACAAAATAACGTTAAAATAATACATGCAGTCTTGATCATTTTACACGAAATAATATATTTCTGTGAAATGACCATACCGAAGAATTTTTGAAAATAATATAATCAACCCGATTTAATTCGTTGAGGAGATACTACATTTATTTGCTTTAATATGTATGTTGCTTAAATATAATCGCCGAATTAACCGAATTCATATAAGTGATTATATGCATATTCCAAATACTAGTCTTAAATAGTTCGTTGCTTGAATATATTCATTGGTTGAATAAGAGAACGCTACTTGTCAAAATGTGCATTAAAATTAAACAAAACCCCCATCGATATGAGTGTGCATTGACAGCCTTTCATTATTAATTTGAAATATGTATAATTGCTTAATCTTTGTATAGGCTTTTCATTAATAGTACCAGCTTCATTGTTTGTACAATACATGATTTACAAAGATATCAAATAAAATACAAAAATTCAAAAATACTGACAGACAACGTAAATCAGTTTAGATAAATATTAATAAAATGTTAATTCTTTAAATAACAAATCGAAAATACGTCGTCCGGTAATTCGTTGTGTATCAATTTAATTTGACAGAAATATGTGTTCAACATACATTAGCGATAATTCATTAACATCTCATATTAAACCAGAAACTAAAAAAGCTTGCCCTCGGACGTCAATTAAGACAATTATCAAATAGTTAAAATGCATAAGCTTCGGAAACGTACAAATTTTTCAACCTGGCACACACTGACTAGTTGCAGATTACAATAGAAAATAATAAAAACCGATTTGTTTTGACGTTTTAAAGAACAAAAACAACTCTTAAATGCTTATTCGTTTATTCGCTTAAACATACACCAAATGTGCAAGAGTAACGTGTAAAAAACAATACAATCAACGGAGTATTGCTCATGTCCGAACAAAGCAAAATGCCAAATCATTTAACTGTTATGTACAAAATAAGTATACTATGTACGGAGTTGGTTGTGAAATGTATTATTAAACACAAAATTGCTAACATTAAAGCTCTTTTAAATATGTTACCATTGGGACCGATGACAGTATTTTGATCGATTAGTTCAGCTTTTCTATACAAAATACATAAAAGCAATTGTTATGAATCAACATTGTCAGCAAATGCAAATCTTATTTACTACAAAAACGAGGTTGTTTCTTTGATTGTCCACTTGACTCATAGTATGATCTCGGTCAGACGGTGCGTAGCAATAATTTTGCAAGACCATGTCATTCATGTCAGTTACGATGTCGCGGATTCATAAATCAAAGTATACATTAAATTGTAGCCTAGACGGTATCATGTGATAAGTATAGTTAACTTGTCACAAGTGCGATCAGCGAACAATAGATTTGATGTGTTTCAATTCAGAATTGAATAGATATAAAGTCTGAAAAATTAACGTGAACTATTTGCACTAAACCATGTCTTCTAGTTTATCCTTATCTGATCTGACATTAGTCGCAACGATTTAGAAAAAATATAGGAAATATTTAATTAATGTACAAATGGGAAATCAAAGCGAAAGTAACACAATTTTGTTTATAAATTTCCATTGATGAATTTGGAATTTCATTATTTTGTTAATTGCATTTCTATAATAATAACCCAAGATAGTTTTGTTATATCTGATATTTACGCGATTGATTGATTTTAGAATTGTTTTATTGCTTGCTATATTAAAAAAATCGATAGAAAATATTGACGGAATAGATATTTATTCGTAAAATATAATTATTATATCTCGCAGTTGATCTTAAAGTATGTAAAATAACTGTACACTTATTCAAAGATTCCACGTGAAAATTTAGTCATAAATTACAATTGCAGTTTAACAAAACAATAAACGCATGCTAGCAATATGTTCGAAGTATTCCAAAGTACCAAAAGGATACGTAAATAACCATCCAACCATGTTAAATCAAAGTACTGACAGTACTGGTGTGACGATGCTTTTGAAGAGGATTGATATAAAAGCATCTATTTAAGTTTATCTACATCACCACAATTGTGTATGTGGGTACGAAATTTTTGGGTATGCCAAAAACAATTGGGTATGAAAACAGATTTGGTTACGACATAAATTTGGGTAGGAAAAAAAATTGGGTACGAAATCAATTTGGATATGAGCAAAAATTTGGGTACGAAAGTAAAAAATTGGGTACGAAAAAAATTGGGAACAACAATGTAGGGTACGAAAAAAAAGGGGGACGGGGAAGTAGTACCAGTGTGGAACTGATCCATTCAGCGAAACTGGGAGGCGGGTTACATTCTCGATCAAATATAACAAGAAATATATTTAAAAAGATATTCTACGTGTATTTTCTGTACCACTTATCTTTAAAAAAACGTTATGTTACAGTGAAACGTTTGTGGGTTATAACATAAAGTTTCAGCATATAAATTCAAAACTTGACATGCTCTTTAATTTCACATGTATATCATACCAAACTTTATATTTCGTTGTTTCCTTTCCTAAGTTAATGATGCTATGTGAACGGACGTGATTTCACATGCTCATGTGCATGAACATATATTTCTTCTCTTTTGATTATTGTTTTTTTCTCTAATTCAATAAGCTTAGGCATGTTTGTTCGTTAAGTACGGCAATAATTTCATGATGATTCCCGAAAGTAGGTATGAGTACATAGTCGTAAGAGCACTTGAATACGTGAGTTCGACCATGAACACATGGTAAATTTTAACTAAATCTCTGCGATATGACCTAATATGTGTTTAAAACAGCAAACAATATCCAACAAAGGAATGAATTATCAAACATAGTATGTGCACTGATGTGGCTCTGTAATTTCTGTTTGAAAAGTTTGTTTAATATGCAAAATGAGAAAGCACGCATAAGAGCAAGTTTCACAGATGTCATATGGCTATTATGCTGTTTATAAACCATAGTCGCTACAACGTTTACAAATGGCAGGTTCGAAATAATTCGTTTTCTTTACACTCATGATCGCGTTTAAAGTTAATAATACACGTTTTAATTCGCAATTTATTTACTGAATCACGACAAATGTCAAATACAATACAGAAAATGCATAGTTGTTTAATTGACATATAAACATATAATGGATTGAACATAACTTATTTAAATTAACCTTTTTTAAACTATTATTTAATCTTTTTTCCAGAATATGATGTCCTAGTTTTAGCTGAGCTTCCTATACCTTTATCAATGATAATCAGCGAGGTATACCGATTAGAAAAATCTCAATCGGACTTGCTCGGTCTTTTACATAGGTCGCCATTGTGAATTTTTTTTCATGGTATGATAACTTAGACGAGCTGCTACGCAGCATCGTCAAAAATGCACATTATGACGAAACACAAACCTAAAGTATAAATTCCTATATATAATCAGCCAGGCACATCGTTTGGCATTCAGTAAGTGTTAAATAGATAACTGTTATCCAAATATTACCTTCTATATTTAATCGGGGTGATTTCATTACATTTATGCACTTGTCTTTGTGTTGTTTTCTTCGACTTGTTTTATTTTGCATGTATTCACATTCGCAAATTGACTATTTAATCTCAATGCAAGTGGTTATTCCGCTCGAAAGTTGTCACATTGTTGTTTTTTTTCAATAGAAGATAATTTTCAATGAAGTGCACTTTTGACATTGCTTTATCAAAAACATACACATAGCCTTCGTTGTATCTAAATATATAATGCTGAATGTGTGCATATTTACATGTAAATAGTTAAAAAAAAGCACTAATTATAAATAAATATATATATATATATATATATATATATATATATATATATATATATATATATATATATATATATATATAAATGATCAATTGTTGATAAATGCCATTATAATTTTGCATTATTTGATATATTACGACGTTTCAAACGTCAGGAACAAAACAAAGTGAAACACTCTAAATACAACACAAGCACACTAACGCTTAAACATACTGTTACTTTTTCTAATGTATATTTAACCAATGTGATTGTTTAGGTTAGCTTGTAGGATAACATAGTCTCGAGCTCATTCAGCGGTATTCAATTAGCTAGTGTTCACTTTGCAATTATGTTTGCTAAAACTGCATAAAATACACTGTATGTTGGCAACATGGGATCGTAAATATATGTTTCTTGTATGAAAAGCGAAGAACTTCAGACCTTTTATTTACCTTTTATTGCCATACGTTTCGAAGTGAAGGGACGGTAGTATCTATATAAAAACAATGCTGGTTTTGCTCTTTATTCAATTATGTATGCGTTCTCTGCATTTTTCAACATATTCGAAAAAGCCACTAAACATTAAACGACAGCCCTTTTAAATGGTGAATCTAGGACTTGTATTGAATGTTTTTCAAATGCGTTATGTTTTCACAGTTGCTTACAAAAGCATGCGCATGCATTCACAAAATTTGCTGCTTATGTATCAGTCCCGATTAATGAAGTGTGCCGCACTGGTGTGGTCTTTATGACATTTTACACATTTAAGTCAAGAAAGCGTTTCTTTGAACGCACGAGTTATAATAACTTAGTTAACGTATTTACTAAATTACGACAATCAGCACGTGTAATTAAGCTTTATCGTTTATAATTATACTATTGTATTGTATTTATTGCTCGGTATAACAGAAAATAAAAATTTTGTAATCTTAATTTCTTAGAGAGTGAACGTCATTTCTTATTAATATACCCAATATACAAAAAAACATATATAAAGTCATATTTATTTTATCAAACATGGCCAACATTGAAAAAGTTTGATATTGAGAAAAAAAAATAGCATCAAAAGTTACATCGAGTAAATATAACTACTATTCTTTACATATTTAATAGTTTTTTTATAGAACAATGTCAAAGAAAAGAAAAACAGCTGTGGTATCGAAAATCGTGAGGGGTCCAAACTCTTCTCTTACTACATACCAAAACCCGAGGAAATTGAACGGATTTGTGCGCTTTTTGCGCATGGTACCATTAAACGTAATTATTGATCTAATCAATTGTCTCCAAACTCTCTCATCGTGGATTCCGAATAATTAGATTTCTAACGTATAACGCGAATCTCCTTACTACGCCTTGATTTAACCTTGAAATTACCTTCAACTGGTCCCGAAAGAAACTCGTATCAAATATTGATACCGAGACCTAGCATCTCCGCTTTCATAAAATCTGTCGGACAAGCTTTAATATCAGTATATATTTAGAGCGAAGGTACCGTCGCTGTCCTGTCGTTTATCAGGAGCCTAATGCTCAAAAAATTATAAAGATGTTAATTTAAGTCCACCATGCAAAAGAATATATAAGTCCTGAATTCAACACGACGGCAAATGCGCATCGCTTGATCAATACTATCCCATCATTTCTGAATTCCACGGCATAGCAACGCAATTATGTAAGCCTTCAGGGATAAGTGGTTAACGAAGCACGAACTGTGGAATGGATATAATGGATTTCTATCCGCCGAATAAATTCTCCCGAAATATTTCCAAGATTATTTTTCAGATTTTCTTCGATTTCGTCTTGCAAATAACAACTTATGTCCTTTTAGAATGTGTGATTGGTGTTAAGTTTTCTTAAATGTCAGATTTTGTTCATAATACTATTTCAATAGGTATATCATTTTTTATAATGTCATCGTCATAGATAATTACAATGTATATGATTGCTTTGTATTGAGTATATGTGTTGGGCTTGTCAGTTACACCTTAAACCTTAACATTTACATAATCTCAGATAAATTTATTCAATTAATCTTTGCATATTAGTCATCGTTCGTTGCTGCGGCGAAACACATAAAATACTCACACATAAACAACTGTTATTAAGAACAGTAGTAAATTCTTATCAAAACAATGAAAGCATTTTATCGTTTGTGTAAAGACTTTAGGTATCCACTTAATCTCAGTGCTCAATATATGAATTTAGAGGTAAAACTGTATGTGCAATATGAACATGAATACATCTTAATCAGTCTTAACTATCTAAGCCCTTTATGGACTGTTTGACATGAATAGATTGTTTCAACGAACACATCGGTATGCAGTTTAATTGATATTCCCTTGAGAAATCTGAGTAATAAATATTTCCGTAGCCGATACCAATATATGAATGTTCAATAGCAAGTTAAGTAACATATTTATAAAAAGATCGTTTTAAAATAAACTTATTTATGTTCACGTCTCGTCCAGATTGTAAAACAATAATCACAAAATATATTTAAGTTATGCATGCAGTCTGGATTGTGTTATGCTTGTCGTAGCATATTTCTAAAAAACTGCCATAACTAAGTGTTTGTAAAATTCTAATAATTAACAACAAGGTGTAGGCATAAAATTCATATACTATATAGTACTTCATTTGCCTTTATATGTATAATGCAAAAAAAAAATGTATTTCCCTTGTTGTCGAATTCTACAAATTCGAATTGGCTTAATATAATCCAATGCTGTGTTTCCTATTTAAACTACAATGCTTGTTATAACTATAGTACAGTGGTATACTTTCTTAATTTTTGGAAGCTGCTATATATGATGTATTGATATGTTGTTTTTTCTGAACAATTTTTAGCAGCTTTTCAAAAGTACTTATAAGCATATAAGTAACACACTGACTGAGTGGTTTTATTATGTTTATATTTATGTTACGCATATGACTGCAGACTCCCGTTAAATTCAGATTTGGAACATAACTGCTAGGGGAAACACATTTTGAGACAAACTTGCTTCGTTAGCAGAAATTGAATAACGGCAATACATGATTATTAAAACGTAAGCATTCTACTGATAGACGTTTGCTTACAACAATGTCTGTGTAGTTTATACTGACGTCATGTTTTCAATTCATAAACTATTTTCTTTTGTTATCATAAAGATACGGTTCATAGTTTACAAATCCCTAAAACTGTCCATATGAATCGACGTGTTATTTGCATATGACTTGTGTCACTTATGTGAATTAAGTGTGGTATGTGGTGCGTTCGTTATAATTATTTAAATCATTAACTTGTAACAAAGCAAACCAACATGTTACCGGATCGTAAGCAGTGTGGTTTCATTCATATAGTTCACAGGTAATTCCCCATACTAGCTTAGAATGACACAATTGCCTTTATTCTTACTTTGAACTATAGCGTATTCCCGTAAGTTACGTTTACGGAAACATAAAAGTGTTCACATGTCTGACATTGGATATATAGATACATGGTTAGTGGGTGTACGAATGATTATTTCAGAACAAATGCACTGCTCATTGCTGAAAATGAGACTGCTTTCGAGGAAGGATATGATGTAATAGCACACCACATTAATATTCACCTAGGTAACTAGGACATGTTTTCATGACTTCAGAGCGAGCGTGTTTGTAAGAAAAACATGTCATTTAAATAAGACTGTTATAAGCATGTTATCAATTCCTACCTACAAATGTTATAGCATCCCATTATGATGCGCACAAGACAATATACCCCATACTATTTAAACTGATTTCTGCTGAACAAGTTGGGCTCTTCGATTGAATATTTTACAATGTTTCAAGCGGGTGATGGCACAACACAAAATAGTGTTAACCTAAGTAATGTTTTAAATTCCTAAACTTGAAAATGTCATGTTTTAGTGAGCATTTATATAACTATATTTGTCATTTATACGTAAAAGAAAATGAGCGTCTGTACTGAATGAATCCTTTTCAAACCCATCATTCGATATGATTCACGTCTAAGCGTCTAAACGATACATAACTAAACTATTTATCATCTAAAAAGAAGAATGATCCAGTATGCATCATACATCATGATTGGCTATTGTCACAACTACCAGTCTCGATAGTACATTATCTTTATCTTATTTATTCCATTTTTCTTTACCAATTTCTCTCTCAGTATATTGAAAATACCAATACGATGTAATCAAGGGGTCTTCAGTTAAATCTTGTCATTCTTGGTTGACTCAACTTAAGTCTAACCACAAATAATGAGCCGCTTACATCGAGTGTTAAGAACAGAATACAAATGTGAAATGGGGAAATAAAGAGATTTTTTATAAATTATGTATAAATGGCATATGCGCATAAATAAATCATTCTTGTAACATAGATCTCTGTCAAATCACAACCACAGCGGTTAAAGATTGGAGAGAACATGTGAGTAAAGATGACTTGATTTCAGTGAACCATTATGGCATAAAGTCATGTATGCATACACTACTAACCTGTTCAAATTGGCCACTGCCCCTTGAAGCCTACAGAAAAAAAGCTTTGAACACATCCACAAATCGCGTGAATAAGCAGACAATCTTACATAACAGACAACGTCAATATAATAAATAGTAAAACAAAACAAATGCAACCGAAAACTTTATTGTTGATTTCACCGCCATGAACTAATGCAATTGTATACAGATGAAAATTTAGCCATGCGAATTCTGCGAAAAAATAATGTGTTTATACATATAATTTATAATCATATTTATAATTCTGGATTTTGTACGAAACGGGGGTATTTTTGTGCTCAATTAATTTTTATTTGATATGCATTAATATCATTATCAAGAAAGCGACCGTATTTGTTTTTAAAACAACAATTTTCAAGATGTTATTAAATAGAGTTGTACTGTCTGAGTGCGTGACTGGGAGCGCGATTTGACTATTCCGGCGCTAAAGTCGTTTTCGAGAAAAACGACTTTAAGTTGTGACTACCGTTTTGCGTACGGTCAATCAGGTTAAAATCGGACAGGGGTACAAAAATTGGACACTTCATAAACTATCTTATTATTGGACATAGTGTTCATCAAAACCAGTTATTTTTGGATGTTATGAATAAGAGAGTCATTCTTAGAACTGATTATAAAAAAGAATACTACGTCGTCGGGAATTCCTCTTGCATTTAAATGATTTTTTGGATATTCTGCGAATTTCCTTTCAAAACTAAAACAACGTCATCGAAACCTTCAAAATCCGTTTAAGGAACAACATTTCTTCATAAAGGTAATACAACACTTTAATATCAAATTTTGTTTTAAACGTGTTCCTTATTCAATAGAGAGCATTTATGTTATAAATATTCATGGATAACCTGAGTGTTATTAATGTTATTAACATTAAACTAGAAAAATGCACTGTCCGAGTTTTCCCTGTGCGATGCAGGGTTGCAGTAGTTGGTAGACGTTCCAAAATGGCGACAGGAGGAAATAACCTGTAAACTGAATGCTAATAATGTGTATAAAAAATTGTTCGCGTTATCGATTAAAGTTAACCTTGTCGAATTAGATAATATACCAGGAAAAGTAATAAGATTAATTATGGTTATCAATTGAATGTTCCGTTTGGAAGATTTTTTGGCCGAATAATGGCTTTTGTTTTGAGGATAATTTTGTTCGGACTAGTTCTCCTATACTATGATTGAAATAAAATATATAGGCATGATCACCACCAAGGGTAGTTACGCATATAGTATTGTTTGATGTTTAGTAGATCCATGATTGGTTCCCGGCTAGCTCAGTTGGTAGGGCAATGATTAGTCCAACATTTTGACGCTCTACAAATATTTAGCTACTTTTTATATTGGTAATATTTGAAGCAAAGAATTTATCGCATATAAAAAGTATCTCTAAATTCTTTGCGCGTCTTATAAATAAGACTAGGCTATGATCTATTGTCTTCCGGCTCGTGGGTTTGGGAATAGGGGCATTTGCATTCCATGATATATTTAGTTTAACTTTTTTTGCTTGTTTTGTCTTGTGTCTCTTTCAGAATAAGGGTGAATGTGAAAAGCCAGTCTGGTGAAGACAATTATGTTCTGATGGATAAGGAAATAACTGAATGGATGATATCAGATAAATGTGGTGTATTTAATCATGGCCTAGATATGTAAGCTACATCCGTGGTTTAAAACAAGATATTAAACAAATGTATGACCTGAGACTGGTCACGCAATTTTAATCAGTTAGCATCACGCTACTTAGGGAAATGTATCAACATTATCAAATATTGACCTCTTGCCTTTGTGTAGAGTCCATTTTTGCTGTAATTCATTGTAATACCAGTCTAAAACACGAATTTTCTTTTTCCCCCATACAACTTTCCTTCATAACACGGTTTTTTTTATCTAAGATATTTGGTAAGTAGGTCCCTTGAGTGAACTTTCTTCTTTTGACATGGTTTGAGGTAACTAGGATCAAGGCCATTTGATAGGTGGGCAGAGTGGTGCAGTGGAATGATGCTTGCCAGGGTTTGAACAATTGCAGTTACCTACTCTGAACCGGTTCTGTGCACGAATCAGTTTTACCACATGTGCACCACTCGACCAAGGTAACATTTGAATTGGTACCCTGATAATGCAGTGACCGTGCAACTTTGATATTTCCGGGGCACTATATCGTGATGTTGGAAGCAACATATTCAGGACGTGAAACAGTCTTCCCTTGAAGACTTTTTTATAATTTACATACAGTAGTCCGCTGACCAGGGGGGGGGGTGTTTAACATGGTCAGAAAGTGGCCTCACCATAAACTGGTAACGTTTGTCTTGATGCTTTAACAACATTGACCGAATACAGTTTCTGGCGCATCGAGCGATTTGCGCGATTCTTGTTATTATATATTTTTCACTTTACAGATCCTTGATGCGGCATGTGACAAAAACAACAAAGTGTCTTATGTTCCTGTAGATGTTCCTGTGAATGCTACAGAGTCTTCATCTTCAACCAATAAACACAGTGAAGACTGTCATGTTACTAAATCATGCCAAGGCACAGCTGAGGTTAATAACAACTGATTACTTAATTGTGAGATTTTAATAGATATTGGAGAAAATAATTTAGATTTTGCACTCTGCAACTCCTGTGACACAACTGTTTGTTTTGACCATTATTAAGACTCAAGCAGAAGCAACAATGAATTGAAATCTGATTATTCATGTTGTAGTGTCTGTTCTATTCCATTATTTGACTTTCACGAAAACTAAATAAGAATATTTCCAACAATGTGAGTACCTCATGAACTTTTTAGTAGCATCCTAGCCCAGAAGTTTAAAACTGAAATGACAGCACTGTTGGTTCAAATTTGCCTCGTTCGTCAAAACGTAAAAGAACAAACTGTAAAACATCTCACAAAGATAAGGTCCTAAAGAACATTGAAAAACTTGATTAACGACAAGAGGAGGCATTGAAGAAAGAAGAGGTTCATCATAATGCAAAGATGTGTTTGTGAAACAATATATCCCCCATACATTTTACCGTTGACCTTGAAGGATGACCTTTCACCACTAAGAATGTGCAGCTCCGTTAGATACACATGCATGCCAAATATAAAGTTTCTATCTTCAATATTGCAAAAGTGTAAATTAAATAAGCGATTTTGACCCATATATTTTACCTTTGACCTTGAAGGATGACCTTGACCTTTCACCACTTAAAATGTGCAGCTCTATGAGATACACAAGCATACCAAATATGAAGTTGCTATCTTCAATATTGCAAAAGTTATGGCAAATGGTAAAATTTGACGCAAACCAACAAACAAATCAACAGACAGGGCAAAACAAATATGGGGTATAGTGGTGGGGGACATAAACATGGTTAGAATGTACAAATTATTGACAGTATTTCAGCAATCTGTTGACAAAATACCTGAAAATAAGAAATCAATAAGTAAGAACCATAAATCTTATATGTGTAATTTAATCACATGAAAGGGGTATGTGTTAAAGCGAAAATGTCTCATGAAAGGCATTAGAAAGACAGCAATAGTATTATGTTTAATGCATCATTATTACTTTATTTCATAAAAATGCCATGTTTATAATGTATACACATTGGAGTACTTGTATGTGCTATTCCATTTTGAACAAGAGATGTGTTTGTCAGAAACACAATGTCCCCTATTGCACCGCTTTGAAGTCATAAATTTGACCTTTGACCTTGAATGATGACCTTGACCTTGACCTTTAGCCACTCGAAATGTACAGCTCCATGAGATACACATGCATGCCAAAAATCAAGTTTCTATCTTCAATATTCAAAAAGTTATGACCAAACTTTAACGAAGGTTAAAATTTTAGGAACGAAAAAAACAATGCTATTTGACCTTTTACCTTGAAGGATAACCTTGACCTTTATTTTTCATCACTCAAAATGTGCAGCTCCATGATATACACATGCATGCCAAATATAAAGTTGCCTTCTTCAATATTGCAAAAGTTATTAAAGTTCAACCAAGGTTAAAGTTTTGTTACACACACATACAATGACTGACTGACTGACACAATGACAGACAGACAGACAGGACAAAAACAATATACCCCCGATCTTTCCATCCGGGGGCATAAAATCATGTTTGGTCAATTGTACCCTTGACATTGTATGTTCAACTAACTTAAACAATTTTGATATTCTTGATATATTTTGATATATTGATTTGATATTGCTATCTTCAATATTGCAAAAGTTATACAAGTTTAACCAAGGTTAAAGTTTTGTGACACACACATACAATGACTGACTGACCGACACAATGACAGACAGACAGACAGGACAAAAACAATATACCCCCGATCTTTCGATTCGGGGGCATAAAAATCATGTTAGGTCAATTGTACCCTTGACATCATATGTTCAACTAACTTTAACAATTTTGATATTCTTACCATTTTTATTTGTAATTGTAGTATGTTGATACATATTGATACAGTAATATTCAATCTGAAATAACTCTTGATTAGCTCTGTGATTGTGCCTAAAATGTATAATGTGTACATAGGAGAATAACTAAAACTTGTCACGGTTGTTTACATGGCATTACATAACAGTTAAGTTTACAAAGCAGTACGTACCAAAAAAGTTTACACTACAGTTTATAAGTTCTTAATTTTGATGACTAATAGTGGTTTGACTAGTTCTCTAATATGAGTTTATGAATCATGACACGTATTCTAAGTTCTCAGTTTCATGCATTGAAACAAATCATTTGTGTACATGGTATAACTAATACCTATTATATGTTCATGCCCCCCTAACCATATATCGGGGGAGGGACATATAGGAATCACTTTGTCTGTCCTGTTTCTCCTTCTGTCTGTCTATCACACATATTTTATGACTTAAGCTTTTCGTTCATTTTTTAACAGATTTCAATCAAACTTTCAGCATTTACTACCGTGGAAACCTAGTTGTGCACGAAGAACCAAATAAAGATTCGCTCTTAAAGAGTTTTAGCTCTTTGTTACTCTTTCTTTATATACATATACTGCATATTTTATTACCTAAACTTACAGTGCATTATCTAGGAGATTTTAATGAAAGTCACAACCTTCACTACTGCAGAGGTCTCTTCTTAAATATTAAAACCTTTGACAAACACCCCATTTGGGCATGAATCACATAGGATAGTTCTTGTAGTCAGTTAGTTAAAATAGTTCCCCACTTAAGCATAGTACCTGCATTGTATACCATACAGTCGTATTTGTTACTCATTGACCGGGTTTTCTAATGACATTAACATGTTCTTCTTGTCTATTATTTGTGTTCTATGGTGATAAGAAACACTGCGTTTTTTTATTTTTAGTGTGTGAGTTTGGGCTCGGCTTATGGATATGTCAGAACAATGTTCCCTATCTCGGGTTTGGTAATTTGTGAGTTGGGGGTCCGCTTATTGATATATCAGGGCACTGCTCCTTATCAGGGATTTGGGGGAGTTTGAGTTGGGGGTCAGCTAATTGATATGTCAGGGCACTGCTCCCTATCACGGGTTTGGGAGTGTGGAAGTTGGGGGTCGGCTCATTGATATGTTGTATTTTTCTTCTTGTGAATTATTTTTTATGTTCTATGGTTTTGTAAAGAAACACTGCATTATGATGTCATTTTATAATGTTCTTGATGTATTGTTTTTGTGAATTATTTCTTTTCTATGGTGCCAAGAAACGCTGTATTATTATTTCATTTTTACGGAACGACATTCTGCCATACGAATAAAAAAACACGAGTGCTTTATCAGCTCAACTGCCAAAAAGTAGCAAGTTGTGGTTGTGTGATAACATTTTGTCCATCATCTGCATGGCGTCCATCAACAGTTACCGTGCGGACACACACTTAAGCGACTTCACCATTGCTTCGATTTTGATAAAACCTTTGTATGGTGTATTTCAGTGATATCTAGGTAAAGTTTGAAAATGCATCAGGTCAGGTCAAGATCAAGGTCACAGCAATTAGCATAATGTGTTTGACAATTAAGCAGTTGCCATAAAACATTTAGTATAAAACATTATGTATTAAGCAGTTCGCATGGCAGGATAGTGTTCCATACATCTAAGTTATACATTTAAATACATATGAATGTAATCAAACTCTCTTAGTCATTTATCATCCACTTTTATTTACAGGTAGCACAAGTCATAGTATTAATGATGGATTGTATATACTACGGAAAATGGTTCAAAATGTAAAGTAGAGTGTTATGCAATTGCATTTATTTTCATAGCCATTAATTTCCTTGCAGTGTAAGAGCTGTGACTACAGATAGAACAGTGGTTTGGAAACTTGAACAAGGGTTATTATTACCTGATGTCTTATATAAATGATAATTAATTATTTTTTGCTATTTCCTCGTCGAAAAAGAAATTTGCAATGTTTTAAACTGTTACCGGTGAATATCGAACTGTTGACCGGTCAACAGTTTGAACTGTTGCCCGCTGGAATAATGACGTCATTTCGTCGAAAAATTGACGTCATTTTACAGTAAAACAGTCAAAATTATTGATTTTATCGATAACTGTTGTGTGTAAATAAAAATTTAGTTTGCTGTTATTTCTATGTTGGAAATTTGATCAGGTAATAAAACACTTATTTCATGGATGCTTGGTGAACAGTCAAAACTGTTGTCCCTCGGTATCCGGGCTGATATTTGGAACTGTTGCCCTCGGCCTTTCGGCCTCGGGCAACATTACCAAAGTCATCCCTGATACCTTGGGAAACAGTTTTGACTGTTCACCAAGCATCCATGAAATAAGTGTATAATATTCAATAACTGGAGAATAGCTTGATATGCAGTGTCAAAACTATACAAAATCATTGCCTTTCTTGAATCATATTATTATGCCCCCGCCCCCCCCCCCTTCGAAGAAGATGGGTATATTGTTTTGCAAATGTTGGTCGTCGGTCCGTATGTCGGTCCGTCCGTCCGTAGACCAAGATGTTTCAAGATGATAACTCAAGAAGGCTTTGGCCTAGGATCTTGAAACTTGATAGGGAGGTTGGCCATGATCAGAAAATAACCCCTTTAATTTTTGAGGTCATAAGGTCAAAGGTCAAGGTCATCGCGTCCCGGAACACTTAAATCGTTTCCGGATGATAACTCAACAAGGGTTTGGCCTAGGATAAATTGTTCCTACTTTGTCAGCCATTGTTTTAGCCATTAACAATAGTTTTATTTTCAAGTAGAACCTACGGCAAGATTGTTGAGTGCGGGGGAATTAAAATTTACCGTTTTTTTATGGTTTAAATTAACCTCAGCTTATATAACTTGGTATACTGTAGGCCAGATTTGGCAATTGCTATCGATAATTTTCGGATACAATTCCTACGTTGTGTCAAGGTAGGTTTTTCTTAGTTTTACAGGTCACTTTTTTCAACCAATTTGAAAGTTTGTCTGTGTTATTTTATGTAAAATAAGTCTATTTAACCAATCACGGTGTCTGTATGAGTCGTTTTGAATGTCAAAATGAAGATTTGAGACGACATTTCTGTGTCTGTTTGACCCAAAACTGGGCAAAATATGTCAAAATGTAAAAACAAAAATTAATTTTATCTTTTGTTGTTTAACTTTTCTGTTATGACAGTTATAACATTTCGTTGAGAAGGTTTTGTGCATGTATTATTCTTTCCATTCGATTTTCAATTATGTAATTTAAGATGACTGTTTTACAGTTGATCAGTTGACATAAGACACCATTTTGCAAATGTCTAAGCAATCATCGATGGCAAGTAAGCGATAAACTTGCCATTCGTAGTGAAAACACAGTGAAAGTGTCAGCAATCTGATAAAATAATTCTATTTGATGATGTTTATGATTATACATTTTAATGATTTTATACTTGTCAGAATGTATGTCCATATTAATGAATGTCCGAGCGAGACTCGGGGGGGGGGGGTTAAATCTTAAATACTTTCTCTTTTAGATGCTTCTTTTAACACTGGTTTCCCTGACAACGCGGCTCCCAATTATAATCGTGATTGATTATCCGGGAGTTTACCGTAGATGTAGATTAATGGTTGTGCTCATGATGAAATAGAAAATATATTAATTGTTAGCTCAAGCTTTATCCTATCGGTCATGTTTTTCAGCTAAAAATACAGATCGAGCAAGACGGAAAAAGTGCAAAAACAAACAAAAACAAGTGCTCATTATTAGCAGTTATCATATGGCTTACACCCTGCATTTTGTTTACCTTAAACGTGTTTAGCATCCTGAAATTAAATAAAAATTATTCTACGCAAAGATATGATGATGTTTTGATAAACTTTTGGCGGACAGCGATTGCGAAAGCAAACAATCTAAAATGATGAGTCCGATGAAGGTTGACGTAATACGAGAATTCATGTTCGACCATGTCCATGAAATGCAAGAAGCAATTGACGGAAAAGGTGAACGCATTCGGAAACGGTCCGCGGACAGTATTCCAAGTCAAGATGAAGTGGAATAACTTGGTATTCTATAAACGTTATATATACTGAAGTTGATTGTCGCAACTATTACTTCATTAAATTTTATAAATATCCACTTTACTGTACAGTATAATAATTCGATAAACGCACGAGTTAAAGCTGAGATGCTTTATTACCTAGTTCAATTTCATTCAATTGTCGTTATTAAATACAACGAACATTTCTTTCTTGATAATACCAATACGAGTAATCGGGATTTTGTCATTATATCTTGTCAGCTGTCGTGTTTGTTTCAGACACGTTTTATATTGTACAGATAAAGATGGCTAAGACAGAGAAGTGACTGACCAGAAGTTCGGGTTTGCTGGTACTGGCGGCGGCAGAAAGCTGCCAGAAATGACAAAGACGTCGGCGGCAGTGTCGTAGCTCTTTGCGACCTCCGCCAGTTTTCAGGGTGATGACCAGCGATTATGCTGACACTGCTATATTTTAAGGTGTGTATTGTTCAATTAATTGTGATACACTGTAATTACATAGAATTCTTTAATCCAAGTTTTCACAACATCGTAGCATTTTCCAGTTCGCTGACAATGAAACATTTTGTAAACACGTGGATTCCTTTGTTTCAAATGTATCATCCCAGTCTGCTAACGATGCGCTTGCGGACTTGGTCCCGATTATTGAAGCTGCACGCATTGGGTCCTCCTTGTTCCAGGATTGCCAGGGCAACAATGACCACGCAACGGAGACGATGCAGGTCTTGGACGAGCCAGCGATCGTTCCCGGTGATGGTAAACACATACACATTCCACCTTACTTCGATTCCATAATTTGTTCCTGCAAATTAAATTTAATCCGTCCATATTAATAATATCATAGAAACAGAACTGTCATACATCCACATTTTTCCTGTGTACACATCTACAATCATTGCTCCTTTTCATTGAAATAATTTAACACTAAAATTTCCCCACACGGGAAAATATTAATATTAAACTAGCTAGCTTCAACATATTCACTTCGCAAATTCCAATTTTCAAAATGAGTAAGCATATGCCAGTCGCTCCGTTAGGTTTGAATGAACCGTTTCAAAAACGGAGGGGGGTGCTGGTAAATATTCAAAAGATGCCGACTAGTATGTTCAAAACTGCAGTATACATTTCTCGTAGATTTGTTGTAGATTTTTGTGTGTATATTATTGTAGATGAATCGTTAATAAAATTTGTGTTTTATTTCATAATTAACAAATGTGAAATTTTGAATTACACAATATGCCGGATACCCTATGATTTGCAGATGGACTCGTCCGATAAGGCCATGAATTCGCCGAGAGCATTACACAACGGGGGCGCGCAAGGGGTACTTCTTAATTTCGGCATGTATATTTCAGCAACGGTTCCAGTGTCTGATAAGAGGTTCGGTGCCACTGTTCAAGTTAGTGATTCGACAAAGAGTACGTAGAACCCAATGAAACAAACATTTTAGAATCATTTAATAGACCGCAAATTCGGACGCAACGTGTTACACTAGTTAAAACAAAAATGAAAAATGTAAAATGCTATCAGTGTTAAAGAGTAGTCTATATCAATTGATAATGATACTCTTTGGGAATGTAACATTTATAAATATTGTACAAAAACAACAACAATTACATATACTGCACTGTTGGAATGACACATTTCTTATCAATTACATTTCTATTAATATACATTCAAAACAAGCTGACAATACCCCCTGTATGTCTTTCCGAATAACAAAAGAACGTTGCAACTTGTACGGCTGCCAAGTGCAACAATGCGGTAACTAACCCAAGGTTAGTATGAAATCCAGTTGTGAGAACCTAACCGAAAAAGCTTTCAACGGTTATTAAAAAAGTAGCCAAAGGTTTTTAATTGTTCGTATTAAATCCGGACCCACCCTCAAACTCATAAACCTTTTATTATGAAAATAAATCATTATTGTTTTCAGCCCATGAATCTAATGGATCAACGTAATGGTAATAACCAACCACTGTAAAGCTCAATGAAATGACATGACCTTACCAATGTTAGATCAACCACTGCTAGAAATGTCTATAATGGCATTATCTTTAACAAACACGCTGTATAACACACACACACACACACGCACGCACGCACGCACGCACGCACGCACGCACGCACGCACGCACGCACGCACGCACGCACGCACGCACGCACGCACGCACGCACACACACACACACACACACACACACACACACACACACACACACACACACACACACACACACACACACACACACACACAACTTTCACACAAAAGTTAAATGCAACTGTAGTTGTAAACAATTTTCAATTCCTTGAAAGAAATGCAGCCGGCGCACTTTCAGCACCAGAACAGCCTGGCAGTTGCGCAAGAGCCATATTACAAGAAGAAAGCATCGCTTGCTGATAAATTAAATGGTCTAGCTGACATTGCAATCCAAACATTGCGATCCAAAAAACACAATTAATAAAGTTTCTATATGTCTACGCTTTTGTAGAGAATAGCCATTAATCCAGACGTTTGACCAGTTTATGAGTACATGTATTATAATTTTCTTTATTGAATTTTATAAAGTTATTGTATTATTGCAATTATATACAGTGTCATTAAATTTTCTCGTAAAATTGCACTCATGCTTATGTTAAGAATTTGTGAGGAAAGGACGAAATGAAAAAAAATCACCAGCAAATAATTTTATTAATGACGATGTTTTGGAATTGTTCGTCGTTAGTAGTTCCATTTAAAACACATACACAATTCAAAACAAATATACAAACATGTGGTGAAAAATCTAAGGTATGATCCTTGTATGTGCTCTGAGGAATAACCCTTGTATGTGTCGTGAGGAATGATCCTTGTATGTGCTGTGAGGCATGATCCTTATAATAATATCAAATAATGTTAACATAAAATTATTTTCAACAATTGTGTTCCGGACTCGTCTGCCATCATTTGCCGCGTGAATCATGTCGCCTTGTGGTACGTCATCCAGCTGTTCTGGCTCAATTGGTGGTTCACCCCACATCAATCTCAAGTTGTGCAGTACGGCACATGTTATCACGATTCACGTGACCTTGGTGGGTTTCATGCGTATCTGACATTGTGTATGAATGTTATGTAATCACACATATTAAATGCATTTAAAAGCTTCAAAATAACAATCTCAAAATAATGTATAATACAATATTTATAGACCATTAAGAGACGTGCTCTTATTTAGCTACGACATGCACGAAGTTAATCGTCATCGACGTGTTAATATGTATGAACGTGTAAACATAAGGATATTTACTGATATAGTCAGAACAAGAAATATCTTTTAAAAAAAGATACACGGCGTTGATTGTGGTTGGAGTTTATGAAAGGTAAAGAGTTCAATGAATGTGATCAAGGAGAGCGAATCTCTTTTTCTGTGCAGTTCATAGCTGCATCACACGCAGTACGGGATGTTACGCGGAGTTTTCGCGGCTTATTTTACATCATTACATATTGCTGGTCATACACCTATAGATACAAAACAGAAAACGAAAAGAAGAATGGAAGTGAAATTAAAACATATGAGTCAACCGGCCACACGCGAAGTATCCGTACATATTTTAAATATTTATACGCGCGTTCTTCGAACAAACCTGTTTAAGTGGTTTGTCGGGCATTGCTATTTGAGTTGATTATTAACAGTATCGAGAATCATCACGCTCATGCTTAAAACATTAGTCAATATCATGGTTGAATAATTCTTGTATAATTAATCAAACATAATATGTATCATGGTATTGTTGAAAACACATTAAGAATCTATTATTGACATACCATAATTATATCGCTGAATATCTTCTTTTAACATATTTCTGGTCTAAAGAAAATTCCAGTTCACCGAGTTCACGCGATAGCGTCTATATTATATAACGATTATTTTATTGGCCGCGAACTGAGGTCAGCACATAAAGTAGCCGTGAAGACGCAGCGATTACCTGTAAATAAACACTGACATTCACACACGCTGGCCGCGAACTGACCCTGATACCTCGCGGGTTGAAATGCAATGCATTAAAGTGAGGCCACGCTTCCACTGCCCTTTATACTTTTACATTTTAACATGTTGACAGGAATATGGAAGTCAGAACTAAATATGAGAACATAGCCTTTAAGTACAAACCCTCTTGCGCTGGTAATCCTCTGAAAACAAAAGGTGCACGCACAAACTGTATTGATGTCGAGAGTTGAGAGTAAAACTGTTCTATCTATAAAGCCTTTCCATTAGAGATACAATTGTTTCATGCAGTTGAGCAGTGTTACAAAAACGCGGACATGTTTCCAATGTTCTGGTGGTATACTCAAATCAGCCAATGGAATAAATGAAGTGTATTCATTCGGGTCTAGCCGCGGGAAATTGTATTAAAATTTTATTGGACACTTACACAGGTCAGGTTAGGTCAAAAGTGACATTAAACAGCTATGCCGAAAAAGGGAAAATGTATATATACCATGTATGACGATAAACTCAAAGAAGGAAAGATAGCAGCATGAAAATCAGCTGTATAACATATGTATTTAACTGTCATTGTAAATTTATTTAATGTTAAAATGACATATACATATTCATTAAGATACCCTAATATTAGTAGTGCTCACACGGGTACCCGAAAATACCCGAAACCGCGGGTCAAAAAAATACCCGCGATTCCGGGTCAAAGTTTTCGCAAACGGTTCCGGGTCGGGTCAATATTTTTTCAAAGGAAAGGCCTAAAATCAACTCTGCCGTTTTGTTCTGGCCGTTTTCAAATGTGCCGTTCTGACTTTACATCTCGCTTCCGGATTGAATAATATAGTTTCGTGGTTTCAAAATCTCGATTTCAGCGCTCATGTGTCTGTGTAATAATAAGTATTGTGTCAATATGTGTGTATTGATTACCAAGTGAATAAAGAGGAATAAAAACTATTGACGCGGTAAGGGGTTAGATTCGCCAGTAGGGGCGTATTTCGGTTTTAAATCCCAAAACGAAAAGGACATTATGATACCGACAAAGGCATGACTGTTTGTAAAAATTGTAAAGTTGAACTTGTGTACAAAACTCGTTCTACTGTCAAGGTGGTGAAGCTACCTGTCCAGTCGTTTTTCCAGTTAAGATTCTGATGATAACAACAACATCCCTGAAGTTCTCTGTTGTGGTGTAACAACAAACTGCACTTACTGAACTGTTTGGGGATATCTTTTATGAGCGTTGTTTTAGTGTTCCTGATTCTGATTAAGTATCAACTGAACTGAATGGTTACCATGCCGAACCAAGTATCCAATTGGACAAAAATCCACTTCAATGGTGGAATTCCAACAAGAAGAAATACCCACAATTAGCACACATCGCCAAATAATTAATTACTCAAGCAATTTCAGTTGCCAGTGAGCATGTGTTCTCTACAGCTGGTTACATTGTGTGTGCGCAAAGATCCTGCATGAAAAGTGAAAATATTGATATGTTGCTCTTTTTGAAAAAAGAACTTAGTGATTTGACTAGTATAGAATTGTTTACGCTGAAGTTTTGTTATAATTTAAATTAAGAAAGTATTCACTTTCCCCAGTTTTCTAGTCATCTTCAATCTTATATTCGTCTTAATTAAGTCTTGATATGGTGAGATAAGATCTTGTTTACAGTTTGATACATCAAGTTACATTTTTTCACAATTATTGTAACAAAGTTATGAAGGATTGTTTTTAACCAGTCTATATTTTGCATTTTAGCCTTTTTACTTTGTGTGCTTAATTTAAAGAAAATAATACTACATATCGAAATAAGATAGAACTCATGATCTCTTATATTCTTTGTTTGCTCTATTCATTTTGATTCAAATAGATACACCTACATTCTTATAAAGAAAGCACATCATAGCAGTGGGTTTTTTTTATTGAAAGGGTTATTTCAACTCATATGCAATTTATTTTGCTAAACATTGTCTTTATATATCCCATAATTGAGGTTTTATCAAGCGCAAATTATAATAAATGTATGTATTACTATAAAGAATGTGGTAATTCTGCATAAAGAATACTTTTTTGTGAAGTAATTTAGTCTTATTTCACAACGTTTATTTGTTAAACGTATCTGATGTGTTTAACCTGAAAGAAAATAAATGTTTTATTGTAGTTTACAAAAAAAAATGATTTTTTTAATACCCGACCCGAAATTACCAGTACTTTCAAATTTTGACCCGCCGACCCGACCCGAAGACATTTTTTGACCCGTGGGAGCCCTAAAAATTAGCCTTTCTAATTTTTCTTCATTATGCAATTCAATGTTATATAATCTGGGCATACATAACTCCCCATGGCGTACATGGAACGTCCTTTTCCAAACTCTATAGGCTCTTTCTATACAATTCCGTGTGCCGATGTGAGCGGCATTGTAACTCTGCTGAGCATCTGACACTGAGAAGTAGTATATGATGTTCTAATGCATATCACTTATCATTAAATGTTGAAATTGATATTTCATATTATGAAAACACATCAATCTTAGATAATTACATTTGTACATAAAATGAATGGATTGATTATGTCAATGCAGGGTACTGTTTTACTAAGCTACTTACGCAATTAGTCGACTTACGAACATATTTTTAAGTCAGTATTGTTTCTTCAAATTCTTGCTACATTGAATTGTGTATATTTTTAATGAACTGAACATTCCAAGTAACAATTGAATTGCCTTTATATGAAATAAATTAAATCCAATTAAGTTAAAATATGTGCGTACGTCTAAGGCTTACGTAAGTAGGTAAGTAAAACGGTACCCTGATACACAAATAAAATAAATACGTCTAAGTTACAGCTGTTCATTGTTAATTAAATGTGTACTCGCTTCACCTGGCAACATGAAAGGCGTCATCAAAATAGGACGACACGGATAACCGCTGTCATCAAGTAAATATCAACGCTCAGGATCTGCAAACAATATTAATTTAATCAAGTCATTTCAGCGATTTGAATTTACGTAAAAATAACTATAATCATACTATTTGTAATTAAATCTGAACATTTCAAAGAATTTAAGAAAATAAATTAGTTCAATGTTTACAATAAAATGTGTGTCATTATTTTATTTTCGACATTTTTGCGATGTATAAAGGATTTATTATCTGTAAGTTGTACATCAAATGGAAAACTTCGAGTTGACAAAAATATGACAGAAAGGAAATTGACAATTAAGAAATACCCTTATGTTGGACATCCGAAGAATGTGTGAATCGTGACAGCATCCAGGCCAACATGCGTTGGTATTAATATTTATATTAGTATGTATTCATAGTCGGGGCAAAATCGCTATCAAAATGATATAGGTTGATTGTGAGCGTATATTGCTCTAGAAATGAAACATCTTCATTAATTTATTATAACACGTACATTGAGTATATTAATTATTACAGTGATGATGGTGTTACTTGATAGACGTTGAATTCAGAAAATGATTTGAGAAACCTTTAAAATATTTAAGTGAGCATAGCCTTAAGTAGTAACAACATAAATCGATAAACAGCCCTTTAAAATTAAATATTGACACATAACCAAAACAAAAAAACATGTAAGGCGCCTCAATTCTACACTCTGCATCCTGCCATGATGGCATGTGTCACGATGACGTATACTTTAACGCGTGTATGAGATTTTACTCAAAATTTAATGAAATGTACACGGAAGAGGACCTACAGTGATTTATCAGGGACATCAATGTTGTAGAGGATCTTTTGTGTTTTAGAAATACTTTATTTGAGAATCATAGATTTAAATCAGATTTGTAAGTACGGCAATATAGATCTATATGCCACTGTTAAAAGGATCAGTGAGTCATCTATATTGCTGTATGTACAGCGGCTCGTGAAAACATTTGTTCCTAATCATGTTTGGATTTACAGAATGAAATTGGAGCCACAAGTTAAAAATAAATCAGTGTTATTTAAATTTCTCAAACGACTTACTAGTACAGTTCGCTAAATGCAGTACAGTGTGGATTTATTGTTCAAATGAAGAAGCATACCACTGCACAAACAGACATAAATGCATCTCACCTTTATTGTCGCACGTTGCCTGCACATTGAGGGAGTGGAATCCTTTCCGATTAACATAGGACGATTCGTCATCACCTCCGGGAGAAATAATGCAAACATGGGTGCCATCTACACAACCGATGACTCCTGGGAAATAGTCCCGTCATTCTAGCTCAGATACGCCCCAAACCTCAAACAAATTGCAACATAAAATGTTTTGGTTGTTTTTAAATTATACATGCATATAGAATAACATATCAAAAGTCTAGACAAATCTAAGCTGTGGAAAGTTACAAAAACGAGACCAAATATAGGCTAACGAATGTATTTATTTTTCAACTTTAAAACTCCTTATAATTCATATGTATTTCATTTCCTATCATTTTTACAAAACATCCATGTTAACATAGCTATATCTAAAACTTTTATGACAATATGAGTAACAGAAACTATGTTATCTTTTATAAAACACTATTTGTCCCCTTTTTATATATAAAATTGAAAAGTGGGTGGGGTATTTCTTTATGATAACAAATAGCTTTTATTGAGTAGTGTTGAATATAACAATTTAATCATCGTCTTGTATAGATCTATAGGGTTTTACACACATACATTTGTTTAAAATATGAGATAAGAATATATCTGTCAGAATGTTCATAATAATACAAATATTTATTTAAACTTTGTGTTGTATCTCTATATAAAGAGTGGGTGGGGTAGTCTTATACAAAGTAATTTCATTTCAATTCATGTGAATTTTCTATAAAGACAGTATTAGATACATAGCTTTTCTTACATAAAGTCATATACATTTGCTCAATGTTTAAAGATACATAAATAATGCATTGACATTGGGTCGCAATGGTTGCCTTGACTTTCAAAAGGTCAAATATCATATTATGAAGTTGAACGATGTAACTATTACAAAATGTGTAAACTTGATTATTTTGTACATAATGATTTCAATAAAATTATGTTACGTACACTGATGAGTACATCTCTGACTTTAAAATAACTGCAAACGATGTATAACAGGTTTTTAAAGTCGCAGTAACAATAATGGATATAATGACAGTTTGAACCATAAGTTAATATTGAAGTCTGATAATTATTTCGTCATTGTACAATTGGCGTCTCATTAATTAAACATGTGTTTTAGTCAATATCAGAGTCGGTTTCCTTGAACTTCTCTACATTTGTACAGCTGATTTCAGGAAACCCTGAGCATCTCGTTCCATGTCCGCGTTCCGTATACGGACACGGAGTATCAATTCAATGTATCCGCTTTTTATTTTAGCCTTTCCGTGTAAAAAGCTAATCCAAACGTGGAGGTTCTTGAACTAAAATGTCTTTATTAGAAGAGCACACATTTCTTATGATGACTGCTGCGGCAGAACTGCATGTTAGTAGACGGAAACACAGACATAGGTACTGGACACGTGCCTTCATAAAAAACCGTCAAACTATTTATTTATTAAGATTCTAAAAACCTTATAATTAAATTGATAAACATTACTGATTTATTCGTATTAGACAGACTTCAAAACGTGTATGTGAACTCCATAGACAAAAAAAGAACATAAACAGCGACTTCTTTTAGCGGTATATCTTGTTTGACATATATACTCTGTCTTTTGAAAAGCGATTATAGATTGTACAATATGCAGACGATATATATTTGCATATTACTATTCTCACTTACCCGAAACGCCATTAATTGACATTTGTTTGGATATTCTTTGCCAGATGTTTGATACAATGTATTTTTATTCGTTCATACGTTGGTTGTATATTTCAGGGTGATCCCTCACTACATTTATTAATTTTTCACTAATATCTATGCTTCAAAGTCTACCTTTCATGTTGACTGCCGTCCGTGTACTGCGTCCGCGTCACCGAGCAATTTTTCACGGACGCGTTGCGCGGACGAAATATGCGGACGCGGAACGCGGATACACGGGATTGCTCCAACATATTTCAACCTATTCGTGTTTTTTTCACGGACACACGGAACGCGGACGCGGAGACATGGAATACCGGCCTAAAGTTGGTTTTCCTACATGAACATCTCTTTGTGTCACAGTGTTGTTTGCATTTGCATTTCACCATTTTCAGTAGCTTCTCGGGTGCAGCAGGTCGATCCGTTTTCTGGGACATAAACTTATTGTATTTCAGTTCGAATCCCCATTCAGAAAGGTTTTCTATATTTTGAATCCATTCATGAACTTTGAAAAACTTTCTCATCCTGTGGTAATTAGCGGCGACAGATGTTGGTGGCAATGACTTTACCTGAACGTAGTTGGTGCTCGACATGACCTTTTGCGAAAACATCCTTAACCTCAACAAATCCAGTTTCTCAACGGACAATCCGCCTAATAATGCTACCAGAATTCGTTCACCACTCGCAATAACAACATCCTTGTCGCTGTGTGACAAAAGATCGCAGGCATGGTTAACTACCTCTTCAGTTGTAAGGAAAGTTTTTTTAAAGCTGCGCCTTTGCTGATCCCGATAATATGGGATGTTGTATCACAGCCAGATATTGCATGTAAAACTGGCAACGTTCTGGTTTTTCCGCCCAATACTCGATTGGCCCTTCTCACTTAGCTTCACGGTCATTGCATTGTTGTCAAACTGCCGCTTAAAGATCCGACAGAAATCTATCCTGAAATTATATTTTTATTTTAAAAGTAAAAGAACTAACTTATCTGACCAAACATACAATAATATGGTATATTTATAAATTCCAATTTTGAACGAGATGGACTTTGCATTTCGTGTAAATAGAACTAAATGTGAAACGAAATACGCGAGTATACTGATAAAATTTAATGACATATAACACTTAGTGATTGTTGACTTGGCATATTAACATATTGTAAGCTTCTATAAAAAAAGACAGTTACGATATAGATTACTTGACCAATCTTACCTTTTAAAATTCAAGTTTTCGTCCTACTACCCATTTGTATTTACTGGATATGTAACAGTTCAAAACACATCCCTTGGTGATCAATCTGAAATGTTGATAGACGAAAATCAGTTATTAGGTTTCAGAATTTCACAAGTAATTCAATTAAAGGTAGCACCAATGATCGTAACTCATTTCCTGTTTAATATAGATAATAAAAGGTTAGTGTTGATTATAGATCAGGTTTATCATTCGAGGCCTAAAAAAACAGATCTATTATTCTATTTATCCCATTTTGTATTCAATAAACTTTTTTATTTTAACAAAATTGTGTATGAACTAAGGGAATTCTATCAATCAACCAGTATTCGTTTCAGATTAGAAACAATGTATACAAATAGGATAATAAGATGACTACGGTGTTATGATGGATTATATCGCACGAATTGATTGGGTGCCTTTGTTTTTCGCGAGCCAGCTGAAATATTGGTATACAATTTTACACAATCACCGAGTGCGCATCATACCATCGGAATACCACAACCATGTAATATTCCTTTGATTATGCACATAATTACGATACAAACTAAAAAGCCTGATTAAAAGTAACAACGCAGTATATGATGTATACATTAATTTATAAACAAAAAAGTATATTGAACTAGACGTCTACGCGAATTTATACAGGCCATCATGACGATTTTTATGTATACTCTAAAGAGGTCATTTAAAAGTTCCGTTTTTATATCCGTTTATAGATTTTATGGCTGATATAGGCTGTCGTAGTTTTTATTTTTCTACAAATTCTCGCCACCGCTAGAAATCGATTTTGGTAATAGCTTTATCACACAAAAGCAGAATATAAATACATGTGCAGAAATCATATAACAAATAACACAAAGAAGATCATTTAAGATCCTGTTTTGAGACGAAACATGCTTTATAAACGTTTTTGGATTGCCATCAATGAGAAAACACGACAACACATTACATTTTCCATTTACGGATATATTGCACCGTTTAAACATGGACATGCGCTAAATATAAATCATTTTAATAAAATATATATTGCTAGACTTACCTTTCTCATTTGAATTTTGATCCTTATATTCAACTGTCCGGCTATTAAGAAATAATCGAAACCCACTATCGTTCATCTGCCGACGATGTTATTCGTGTGTGGATCTACGGTAGTCGATGCATGTCACAAAATATCATTTAAAATTACTAAAAAAAATCATAAATTTTACAACTTTCCCCAACATGGATTTTTCTAGACTTTTTACATTATTTATATAATGCTTTAATCAACATATCTGCGCACTCAGAAATTCTGTTGCAATTTGTTGGAGGTCAAAGTGTAGATTGACTGGACTAAAACCCCTCAATGTAAAAAAAGCCATAATGCGGCGTCGGTCAGCGTCGGTCAAGGAACATTGATATCATTCATTGTCTTTAAGTGCGAAAAGACAGTCAGTCACGTTCGTCACTACCCGGGACACAGTAGCAATGTCCCCGCCGAAGGTATCACACAGAATTTGGAGAAATGCCCCTTACGCCAAAAACCGCAATGTCAGAAGAATTTGTTGCAGTACGGTCAGAGCCTAGTTCCGTCGTGTCGGTCTCCGTAGCGACGGCTCCAACAGTCGTACAAGTCTGTCAATATTGTCGGAAGAAAACCTGTACCTCCGGCGCACCTCATCGTCCGTCAAGTCCGTCTCCTGTCGGTCAATTCGTCTAAATTGTCGAGGTCTGCGGTGTCTGACCAAGTGAATGTCTGCCATCTTTGTTGGGGTTAAACATACTTACCATGATATTGAAGGTAGGTAAAAATGAACCATGGTAAGGGCGTGGTTACATTTCGTTAAATCGTTTATACAGCTAGATTAACTTAACTACGGCTCAGTTTAACCATGGTAAAATTATGTACTATGGTTAAATCGTTTATACAATTTGCTGCGGAAAGATGACTCTTGCTGATTCCCGATGCCATATTGAAGCAACACGGAAAATTTTGTCACATCTATCAGAGTCTGAGACGTAAGTTATGCATTGTTAAGAAGTTCCATGTTTTCACAAAATGCAAATACTTTTGCACACTGATTATCTTCAGGAAAAAGAGAAAATGTCATCTTTCTGATGGGAGCGTGACACACCCTATAATCTTAAACCATACAACATATTTATTTTGTCAGGTTCGCACAGAACTTGAAAAGGGCTTGAATTTCAATGTTCTCCTTCAAAAGTGCTTATAAAGGCTGTGATGTGCTTACCAAGTGCTTATGTGCATATAAAGAACTTAAAAATGTTTAAAATGTGCTTATTTTGGGCTTCAAAAGTACTTGAACAAGAGCTGTCTCAAGCGGCAGATAGATGCCCCCGAAAAACGCTTTTTCGAAACCGGAACGCAGATTTCGAAACCTATACGCGGACAGATCAAAGTCAAAGGGGTCAAAATTTGAGTGTGTATGGAAAGGCATTGCCTCCTTCGGGGGCATACAAACGTACTTAGGGTAAAAATATAAAATGTCATATCTTTTCCATGAGTACGAAGTCGTAGTGTTTTTTTCACGATTTATGACGGTTCCGATCTGTTCATACTGGCATGTACTGGATCGGTATGAGTCGGTACGGGTTTTAGATTGTAAGGGAGGCAACTACTACTAATCTTACGCCAATTAGTCTAATTAGTTTTTTTGTACGCATTATGCCGGTCGTGTCAGTATTGGAAGGGTATAAAAGCATATTTGTGCCACTACTTACCAGATGAAATAACGCGAAAATAATGGAGGATTTCGCGAAAAAAAAATCTCGATAACAGATCAATTTTCACAAAAATAAATTAAATTATGTAAACACGAATTTTTCCCTGTTAGTGCTCTAAACTGCCACCACATAAAGATGAATTAAAGTTTTCACGAAAATAAATCACAGATAACTTTTTATGAAACCTTGGAAATAATACATTTTCACGAAAAGGGTAAAATAACGGAAGGCTTTTCTTGAAAACTATGGAAGCATATTTATGCCACTACTTTCCAGATGAAATAACGTGAAAACAATGGCGGATTTCGCGAAAACAAAATCGATAACAGATAAATATTTATGTTTTTACAATTCTTATAGAGCACTTATTAAACCAGGGTTTCTTAAGTGTAGATATTAATTTGTTCAAATTTGGATATTGATTTCAAATTTCTTAATGTCAGATTGACATAACATGTGTAAATATTTGGATATTTTTATATATAACATAGTTTGTTTAATTTTTTCCAGATTTCATTTCTTACACAATGAAAGTGTATATTTTAGCAATAGTGTCGAATGAACAAATTTAAGACAATGGAAGTCATTTTTGATAAGGCTGAAAATAATTAATATTGTAAAATTAATTATAAAATACATTTTTAATTCACCCTAGACATTGCTTGATAGCTGGTAAAAATATTCCTGCTAATGAAAGGGAAACTGTGTCCCTTTATGTAAAACGGTAATTTTTAAAGATTTTATTCTTGAGAACAACGTAAAACTTAAGTTTTCTGATAAAAAATGTATACTTTTAGTAACATTTAATAAAATATAAATGTATACTTTTAGTAACATTTTAATAAAAAAAAAGAAAATACCAATGAACATAAATGTAATAAATTGTCATCTTTGAGTTTATTATTTAATAAATCTTACTCAGTTTAAAAGGCCTGTCTGTGAAGTTTGAAATAATTCTGTATGACACAAATTTTCAAGTTTTTTTCGCATTTCATATCCTTCAGTTTCAGTTGTTATTCCCCCCTGATAAGTCGGAGGGGGATATGGGAATCGCGATCGTCCGTCCGTCTGTGTGTCCGTCCCGTTTTTGTCCGGATCATAACTTTGCCATTTATCACTAATCAAATTTCACTCATCTTGCTACAAAGGCTCCCTACTATCAGAAGACGTGTCTCGCCATAAATTAAGATTGCTACCTCCAAGATCAATGTCACACTTATAGGTCAAATGTCCATATATGACAATATGATAGTGTTTCGCGTCCAGAGCATAACTTCGTCATTAATCAAGCAAATTTCTTTTAACTTAGCAAAAGTGATACCCATCATAAGACGATAGGTCGCGCTTTACAAACCAGGGTCCCTACCCCCAAGGTCAAGGTCACTCTTATAGGTCAAATATCTACTTATGACAATATGATACAGATTTTGGTTTCCGAAGCGTAACTTTGTCATTTATCAAGCAAATTTTAATTAACTTAAATGTTCCCCATTATTTGATGAGTCGCGCATAACAACCATGTCCCATTCTTCAAGGTTAAGGTCACACTAATAGGTCAAATGTCTATATATGACTATAACTGTTGTGTCCGAAACATAACATCTTTATTTATCAAGCAAATTTCATTGAACTTGGCACAAATGTTCCCCATCATTTGCCTATGTTTCGCGCTTAACACCCAGGCTCCTACCTCCAAGGTCAAGGTCACACTTATAGGTCAAATGTCCATATATGACAATATGATAGTGTTTCGAGTCCGGAGCATAACTTCGTCATTTATCAAGCGAATTTGATTTAGCATGGCATGTCCCCAATAATTATTCGATGTGTCACGATCAACACCCAGGTCTTTACCTCCAGGATCAAGGTCTTTCTTATAGGTCATATGTCTATATATGACAATATGATACAATTTTGTATGCCCAAAGCATAACTTCGTCATTTATTAAGCGAATTTTAATTAACTTGGCACATATGTTACCCATCATTTGACGATGAGTAACGCATAACACCTAGGTCCCTACCTCCAAGGTCAAGGTCACACTTATAGGTCAAATGTCTATATGTGACAATATGATACAAGGGTTTGTGTCCTGAGCCTAATTTCGTCATTTATCAAGCAAATTTTATTTAACTCGGCACAAATGTTTCCCATCATTAGATTATAATATTATGTTGCCTTTAACACCCAGGTCCCTACCTCCAAGATCAAGGTCACTCTTAAAGGTCAAATGTCCATATATGATTATATGGTACAATGTTTCGTTTCTGGAGCATAACTTCGTCATTTATTAAGCGCATTTTATTTAACTTGGTTCTAATGTTCCCCATCATAAGACTATGTGTCGCTCTTAACACCCAGGCCCCTACCCCCAACAACATCCCAAGGCCAAGGTCACTCTTATAGGTCAAATGTCCATATATGATTATATGGTACAATGTTTCGTGTCCGGAGCATAACTTTGTCATTTATTAAGCGCATTTCATTTAACTTGGTATTAATGTTCCCCATCATTAGACGATGTGTCGCGTTAAACACCCAGGTACCTACCCATCATGTTAAGGTCACACATATAGGTTAAATCTCCATATATAATACAGTTTCATGTCTCATTCGTGTCTGGAGCATAACTTCGTCATCTTTCAAGTGAATTTCATTTAACTCGGCACAAATGTTCATCATCATTGTCCAATGTGTCATGCAGAACAGCCAGGTACCTACCCTCAAGGTCAAGGTCACACTAAGACTTATAGGTTAAATCTCTATTTATGGTACAATGTTTCATGTCCTGCCTGCATCCGTAGCACAATTTCGTCCGCGGAGTTCTTGTTTTTTTGTCGTTTTTTCTTATTTTCTGAACTTTTTAATAACATTGATTTCACATTGATTGCTATGCTGTGATATGACAAAAAGGCTGTCTTATTTTAAATAAATAATTTCTAAAATAAACAGTGTCATTATTAATTTTATTTGCCCTTGCTTGGCTTAATCATATTAATGTGTTTTAGCTCTACTTTTCGACGCATGTTGAGTTATTGTTGTCAGACCATTGTAGTTGAGGACATCAGTCTTGTTTAAGTGTGTGACTGGTGTCCATTTTTCAACAACTATCAAAAATTTTCACCTCTAACTTTGAACACTTGCAGCCAGTTGTGTAAACTTTGATAAAAGTTATCATTGGTTATCTTTTTCAATATCTCTGGTTTTTTGATAATTTAATTTGGATTTCAATTGTATAAAAAGATTAACGAGACCAATACATGCTTTGGATATTGTTTTTGTTTGTTGTTAAAGTTAACCAAGGTCTTAAGCAATTTGGACAAATTTAAGCAGTGGACAAAGATAACCGGCGGATAAGATACCCAAGTTGTATACAATGGGCTGTTGTTAACTATCAAAGGAGAACACAAACTTGCAAGACAGATAATCCAAAAAATATTTTGGCAGAATTGTATGCCCCATGCTCAACGTATATTTTTTTCACTTAGATTTTTATTTTATAATAATAATCTAGCACTGCCCTGAGAAAAGTCGAGAGTGTAGATGTCGAACGGTTCTTGTTTAAATATCATCTTGATTTTCATCAAACAAATTCAACTAATACAGCCACCCCTGACTTACCTTTGCACTTTCACATACTCGGTGTAGTTGTACCTTAACAAATAGTTAGTTGTACATAACTCTTGATATATTTATCCATATATACTGGTGTGTTTGAGGTATGTTACTCAAAGGTCAAGGTCACATGTAGACGATTGCATAATGAAAATTAGTTTGGATATGAAACACTCTTATTGTATGGCAGAAAACTGCTATTCTCACCCCACATTGGCGGAACAAGGCAAGACGAGAAGTGCCTTATGGCAACCCCTGCATTCAAGGTAACACAAAAAAATGACACCTGACAGCCCTCTGACACGACTGCAAGACAAAATGATATCAAATTTGACAGTCGTAATGAGACAGTTTCTCTCGTTTATCTTTAGTCTTTTCAGAAACGTCTCAAGGCGCACCTTGTGTTGCCTTGTTCATACCGTATGCCCAAAAAATGTATTACTATTTGACAGTATAAGGACGATTGCCACACATGGGTAGAACAGAAGCATTCCAGCGTTCATCTCAAATTTGGAAGTGTTACGCAAACAGTGCAATGATCCAGAAATTATATTTCCAGACACTCTACCCTTCGTGTAACACTACTTCACCCGTGACGGTTTTGATTCCATATACACCGTAACCTGGTTATTGTTTTTTTTTAATTTCAGGGTGTTCATAACAAATAAAGCTAGCATTTTGGCCACATAGTTAAATGATATCTTAAAGCGAAACTGACAAAATATGTATTGTTTTATTGACACACAATCATGCATGGCAATGACAGCCAACAGCTTGTTTAAAACTAGTACTTGCTCTGCTTTCAAACACAACTATATCTATTAATTGACATTTTGTCAACCAATGCACAAGTTTGCCAGCTTGTAAGGAAGTATCATTAAATTCATTTTCGTTTCATTTCCGTGTTAAACGAGGCGTTCAATGTACATGGTTATTGCAGCGTTATTACACGTACACTCAATTTCTTGGTCTGTAGGATAAAGACAATGATCACCGATTGAAGAGCATCTATTTTTATATAACTGGCATCTTTCGCGAATTTATATTCATAATTTCATGAAATTATCTGATTTCGAGAAAAGTTATTTGTTTTCGCGAAATCTTCCATTATTTTCATGAAAATTTTATCTGTATGTGTTGGCAGTTTAGAGCACTAACATGCATACATTTATTTCCGTGAAAATTTATCTGTTTTAGCGAAAAGAATTTCTTTTTCGCGATATCCTCCATTATTTTCATGTTATTTTAAGTTGTTAAGTGGTGGCACAAATATGCTTCCATAGAAGGGACACGATTTGCAAGAGAGTGAGGAAATACAACGCCTTTGCAGCAGCGTTTACGGCACTGATATTTCATTCCATTTTCATTATATAGTAATAACAATCAATGAAACATTATCGTCATTTTGAAGAGATTGATAAGAGCTCCTATTATTCATCTAATTATCGTCAAATGTTCTCATATTGCTTGTTATAAGATGATCCGTTTAAAAAAAAAAGCCATTATTGCCATTTTGAAGACATTGACAAGAGCGCATGTTATTAATCTAATTATCGTCCAATGTTTCCATTTTGCTACTACTTATGAGTGTCGTTCAAAGAAACACAATACCTTCCTTATTGTCATTTTGAAGACATTGACTAGAGTAAGTAATAATCATGTACTTATCGTCCAATCTTCCCATTTTTGCTACTAATAAGAATATCCATTTAAAAAAATACCTTCTATTATTGCCATTTTGAAGACATTGACAAGAGCTCCTGTTGTTAATCTAATTATCGCCCAATGTTCCCATTTTGCTACTAATAAGAAGTGTCGTTCAAAGAAACACCATGACTTCCATTATTGCCATTTTGAAGACATTGACAAGAGCTCCTGTTATTCATCTAATTATCGCCCAATGTTCCCATTTTGCTACTAATAAGAAGTGTCGTTCAAAGAAACACAATACCTTCCATTATTGTCATTTTGAAGACATTGACAAGAACTCCTGTTATTCATCTAATTATCGCCCAATGTTCCCATTTTGCTACTAATAAGAAGTGTCGTTCAAAGAAACACAATACCTTCCATTATTGTCATTTTGAAGACATTGACAAGAGCTCCTGTTGTTGATCTAATTATCGCCCAATGTTCCCATTTTGCTACTAATAAGAAGTGTCGTTCAAAGAAACACCATGACTTCCATTATTGTCATTTTGAAGATATTGATAACATAATATTTTGATAATCTAACTATCGCCCAATGTTCTCAGTTTTATATTAAACAGTTGTGATTTGCAAAGAAACACAATACCGTCCATTATTGTCAAGAGATTGACAAGAGGTCCTATTATTAATAGAATTGTCGGCCACCAATGTTCTCATTTTGCTACTAAGAAGTGCCATTTAAAGAAATACAATACGTTCTATTATTGTCATTTTGAAGACATTGGACAGAGCTACTGTTATATATGTAAGTATCGTTAAATGTTCCCATTTTGATATTGATCAGTTTGATTTGCAAAGTAACAAAATACCTTACATTATTGTCATTTTGAAGACATTGACAACAGCTCCTGTAATTCATTCAATTAGCGCCCAGTGTTCTCATTTTGATATCAATTAGTGGTTATTTGCAAAGAAACACAACACCTTCCAGTATTGGCCAGTGTGAAGAATATTACAAGAGCTCCTGTTGTTCGTGCAATTATCGTCCAATGTTTTCATTTTGATATTAATTTGTGGTGATTTGCAAAGAAACACAATACCTTCCATTAATTATTGTCATTTTAAAGACTCTGACAACAGTGACAAGAACTCCTGTTATTCATCTTAGTATCGTCCAATGTTCCCATTTTGCTACTAATAAGAAGGGTCGTTCAAAGAAACACCATGACTTTCATTATTGCCATTTTGAAGACATTGACAAGAGCTCCTGTTATTCATCTAATTATCGCCCAATGTTCCCATTTTGCTACTGACAAGGAGTGTCTTTCAAAGAAACACAATACCTTCCGGGTTTTTTCATTATTCAATATAAAACATACAATGTAAATATGTGCATGCGCAAGAACAAAAGTGGTATAATACAGCCGTAATAATGTCAAACACATATTATACATGATATGCTAGTATATACTTTTTTGCTTTGGTTGTTTGTGGTGTATGTTGTTATTTTTAAATGTAATAATCAATACTATAGATGAGTTGCTTAGAGTTGGGTAGAAGACAACTGGACTGGGTTATGAAAGTTTATGTGTTACCATTTTTGTTCAAAAATATGAAGTTTATCGTTGTTGAGGGTTATTTCTTTTTCAATTTGGATCTTTAGTTTTAAATAATTTATAAAACAGTTGAAAGTAGGTATTTGTTTTTTGTATTTGATGTTGAATATAAAAAAAATTCATTAATATGACAATGTGGTTCACAGTGTTATTAATTTCTGGTATTTTAAAAGTAGTTTAAAAAAAACTGATATTTAAGCGACAGTTTTAATTGTTATTGTTGTTTCTCTAGAAATGTTGTTAACTAGTTCCATAGAATTGGAATATGTTTGCACACCCAGAAAAGGTGTTCTATTGTTTAAATGTGTTCGCTGCATATATCATCATATAAATTTGTGTTGGATAGGTTGCACTTAAAAAGATATTTATTTGTAGCTATGATTCTATGGATATATTTATATTGACAATTTCTCAGTGTGCTATCTATAGTTGTTTTATATGGCATGATAAATATTTGTTTCCAATTAAATTCTTGTTCTCGAAGAAGGCTTTGCCATTTATTTTGAATCTTGGAGTTTTCTGCTGGGTGTTTAATTTGTAGTTTGTTAAATATTTTGTTTGTTTTGTTTTGCAAGTATGTTTTCCGTGAATGATGTTTGAGTACATGGTGTGTTATTTGTATTAATTGTAGATTTAATATGTATGGGTATGCTTTTAATTCATGTGTAATACATTAGGAAATTGCTTGAAGGTATTCCGTATATATATAACATACATTCTCAAAAGAATAGAAGTCCTTTATTCTGTAATCGTACAATTGGTCGACATATTTAATGTTTTGTTCAAACCAGTGTTTATAGAAAAAAGTCTTATTGTTTGAAGTTATGTCTTTATTGTTCCATAAAATAGTTTTACTGGTGATTTGGGTTTCAAGAGTATGAGTAACATTAGTCCATGCCGATAAAACACTAGATAGAAATATGTTTTCGTTTGCAATTTCATGCAAAATAGTATGGTTGATGTTACATTCAAATAGTAAGGAGTCACCATATTTTTTTAGGATTTTCTGGTAGAATAATTTCCATTGACTCGTATTGGTATTATCTAGGTATCTTCTAACCCAGCTGCATTTGATTGCATTCAAGAATGAGTAGATGTCTGTTAATTGGATACCTCCATTTTCTACAGATTGAATTAACTGAGTTCGTTTTATTTGATCAGACTTGCCCTCCCATATGAAATTAAATATTGCTAATTTTATATCGTTAATAATATCATTTGGTGGATTTGGGAGAACTGTTAGTACATAAACTTATTTAGGGAGTGCAAACGTTTTCAACACCGTGTTTTTTTTCGATTAATGTTAGTTTGCGGTGTTGCCATGAGTTTAAGCAGTTTTTAAATTTCTGTAATTTAGGCAGTATGTTTTTTAGTACTGTTTCATGTTCATTATTTGTAAATGTAATTCCTAACGTGGTGGCTTCATCTGATGTCCAAATGAATTTCATTTCTTTTTTCTTTGCTGGACATTACTTTGTTTTAATTTACCTACTCGTAGCACAGTACATTTATTTTTGGTAAGTTTAAGACCCGATGTCTTTCCGAAAAGGGTTAGCGACTCTATAAGGTTATGGAATGAGTCACTATTTTCGTTTAAGATATAAGTTGCATCGTCAGCAAATAGGGACTGTTTAATTTCGTAATCAGATTCTAACGATATGCCATTTATATGTTTATTTGATTGGGTGTGATGTGATAGAAACTCGATGCATATGATAAATAGAGATGATGAGAGTGGAAATCCTTGTCGAACCCATCGTTCGATGTTAAAACTGTTTGAAAAGAAGCCATTGTTAATGATTATACTGTTAATATCGCTATAGAATACTTTGACCCATTGAATGAGGCTTTCACCAAAGTTCATATTTTCTAAGCAGAGAACATAAATAAATGATCGAGTGAATCGGATGCCTTTTCAAATTCTGCAAAGAATATAAGACCAGGATTATTTGAATTGATGAAATAGTTTATGCATTCTTGGATAAGACGAACCTTTCACCAATGTAACGTCCTTTTATGAAATCAGATTGAGATTTTGAAATGATTGATGGTAATATTTTTTTTATTCTGTTTGCTATACCTTTAGTTGCTATTTTATAATCATTGTTCAGTTTGCTTATCGGGCGCCAGTTTGACAAGGATTCTAAGTTTTTTCCGGGTTTAGGAATTAGTGATATTATATTTTGTTTTTGAAGCGCAGTTAAACTTCCGTTGTTAAATGAATAATTTAGTGAATTAGTTAAATGTGTTTTAATATCGTTCCAAAATATTTTATAAAACTCGATTGTGATGCCATCAGATCCCGGGCTTTTGTTATTTGCATTTCTTTAAGAGCTAATCCACATTCATATTCAGTCAGTAATCCGTTACATAATTGTTTTTCCTCTTCATTTAAAGCATGATGTGTATTTATAAAAAGGATGTTATTTTCAACATTCTTTCGTTTGTATAAGTTTTCGAAAAATATGCGTTTTTCTTCTAGTAATTGATTTCGGTTAGTTATGTCTTTGCCATTGACTACTAATTTGTGTATAGTTTTTTGTTCGCTTCTACGTTTTTTAATGTTTGCAAAGTATTTTGTATTTTGTTCATTATGTTCAACATGTTTTCCTCGCGCTCGAAGTATTACGCCATTGAGGTGTGTATGATAGATTCCTTCTAATATTTGTTTACCTTCCGTTATTGTAATTTTGAAAACATTGAATAGAGCTCATGTTATTAATTTAACTTTCGCCCATTGTTCTCATTTTGAAATTGATATGTTGTGATTGGCAAAGAAACAACACAACACCTTTCATTATTTTCATTTTGAAGACAAGACAAGAGCTGCTTTTATTCATCTTATTATCGTCCTATGTTCCCATTTCACTACAAATATAATAGTTCCGTTAACAACAACACAATACCTTTCATTATTGATATTTTGAAGACACTGACAAGAGCTCCTGTTATTAATATTATTATCGTCCAATCTTCCCAATTTGCTACTTATCAGAAGTGCTTTTCAAAGAAACACAATTATCTTCCATTGCTTTCAATTTGAATGGCTTGACTAATTGTTTTATTTAGCAACTAAGGTCTACATATAATCATTATACGCACACCATTTGATAGCAATCAGAACTTAAGTAATTTACCGGAAACATGTGCTTTTCTCTCTTTTTAGAATTGTTCACATAAACCTTAACGAGACAGACCCCAAAATTAAAGCACAAATATGGTCTGAATGTGAGCTACCTAGACACAAACGTTCAGTGTAATATTTCTATCCAAACACACGTTTTTGTGCTTAATCCATTTTTCTATATTTATTTACAGTGACGTTGACGACCCCAAAAAGCATTCACAAGCTAGATATTCATATGAGCTACATACATATACACATTTCTAATTATAGTGAAAATATTGTGGAGAAACATGTTTTCCCCGATATCCTTCAAATATCAGTAATGTTTATGAGGTTGCTTTAGCTAAAGTTTCAATGACAACTAACGCTATAGGAAGAAACCACCTGTTTGATGTTGTTCGCCCGCCATTTGTCGAAAAGCTGGTGAAAACAACAACACAATATATTCTGAAAGTATGTCATCAACATTAATATAAATTGCATTTTGTAGTTGGATTTTGCAATGTATTAAGCACATATATACAAATATAAAATCTAGTTTACAAAGATTTCCATGTTCAAATGAAGTGAAAGTATTTTATATCAACGACTGTCAGATGCACGCATATACATCGAACCTAATAATACAACACATATTATTATAGAAATTATACAGTTGTTGATGTAACTTCCGATAAAATTAAATAACATTTATAAAACAACATGATTATTATGTTTTTTCTCAATTAATATTACAACATTTAACATATATATTGGTGGGGTTTCCTAAAACTAGCGAAATGGACTTATTGTTATTAAATATAATCATTATCATTTTTGCATTTAAAATCAGCAACCAAAATATTTAAATACAGACAATTCAATTATTGTTTTAACACTCTTGGTTTGTGTACATTTTTGCACACTTAAAGGGTAATTTAAAAACGTATTGTCATAACTATTTAAATATGAAGTATGGTTGTTTCATGCTGACATTTTCGTATTAAAACGTACATTCATAAGACAGTGATAATTGGACAATTCAAAAATTCTCGATAATGCAAAAGTTTGGAAAAAATCAAGCTCTGAAAATTATATAAAATATACCCTCCACTATATTATTGCTATTAATAAAGCTGAGGGTTTAATGCATCCCGTAAAATATCAACACAACCATAAAATATTGAATGCCGGAGCCGGCAATGCGACCTTGTATTAATACAATGTGCACATATTAAAATTGCATGTAAAGTACGCGTCAGTTACTCAACAGTTCCAAATTTATAATACTTGTGGAATTAATATCTCTGTTAAATCCAGATAGACATTAAAACGAACTAGTGACCTGAAAATCAATAGCGGTCATCGGCCAGTCATGATCAATGTACCTATGAAGTTTTATGATCCTAGGCCTAAGCGTTCTATAGTTATCATCCGGAAACCATTTTACTATTTCGAGTCACTGTGACCTTGACCTTTGACCTAGCGACCTGAAATTTATAGAGGTTATCTGCCAGTCATGATCAATGTACCTATGAAGTTTCATGATCCTAGGACTAAGCGTTCATAAGTTATCATCCGGAAACCATCTGGCGGACGGACCGACCGACGGACCGACCGACGGACCGACCAACATGTGCAAAACAATAGACCCCCTCTTTTTCGAAGGGGGCATAACTATATAATCATTGATCAGTTAACATCGTTTAAAACACTAAAAATACAATTAACCATTTGAAACCACAAAATACTTTTAACATATTTTCAAAACGGTACTATATCAATATGTTATGTTTTTACTAGAACAAATCAATATGTAACATGCATAAAATGTTTAAGCACATTAATTTAACGTTTGCCGTCAAGGTGTGCATACCTCTTCATTTAATCACCTTTTTGGCTGCACCTATAAGGAAATAGCACAGTAGTAATTACATTGAAATGTGACAAGTATACATTTAATAATTTTGGTTATGTCAACTGGTTTTATAATTTGAAAAGAGGCAAACTGACGAAGTATCTATTAGTATTCCATAATTATGCCCCCTTCGGAGAAGAGGGGGTATATTGCTTTGCTCATGTCGGTCGGTCGGTAGGTCGGTCGGTCGGTCCGTCCGTCCACCAGGTGGTTGTCAGACGATAACTCAAGAACGCTTGGGCCTAGGATCATGAAACTTCATAGGTACATTGATCATGACTTGCAGATGACCCCTATTGATTTTGAGGTCACTAGGTCAAAGGTCAAGGTCACGGTGACCCGAAATAGTAAAATGGTTTCCGGATGATAACTCAAGAACGCATACGCCTAGAATCATGAAACTTCATGGGTAGATTGATCATGACTCGCAGATGACCCCTATTGATTTTGAGGTCATTAGGTCAAAGGTCAAGGTTACGGTGACCCGAAATAGTAAAATGGTTTCCGGATAATAACTCAAGAACGCATACGCCTAGGATCATGAAACTTCATGGGTAGATTGATCATGACTCGCAGATGACCCCTATTGATTTTGAGGTCACTAGGTCAAAGGTCAAGGTCACGGTGACCCGAAATATTAAAATGATTTTCGGATGATAATTCAAGAACGCATGTGCCTGGGATCATGAAACTTTATAGGTAGATTGATCATGACTCGCAGATGACCCCTATTGATTTTCAGGTCACTAGGTCAAAGGTCACGGTGACCCGAAATAGTAAAATGATTTTCGGATGATAACTCAAGAACGCATATGCCTAGGATCATGAAACTTCATTGGTAGATTGATCATGACTCGCAGATGACCCCTATTGATTTTGAGGTCACAAGGTAAAAGGTCATAGTCACGGTGACCAGAAATAGTAAAATGATTTTCGGATGATAACTCATGAACGCTTTTGCCTAGGATCATGATACTTCATAGGTACATTGATCGTGACTTGCAGATGACCCCTATTGATTTTCAGGTCACTAGGTCAAAGGTCAAGGTCACAGTGACAAAAGTCGTATTCACACAATGGCTGCCATTACAACGGACAGCCCATATGGGGGGCATGCATGTTTTACAAACAGCCCTTGTTTAATTTACAAGACAGTGTATGTGTGATTTCAATGTTACAACAATTTACATAAAGCTTCTATTTACGCATGTGTTTATTTTTGTCTTTCTTCTTCTGTCGTTTAACGCTTTACTAATAGTTATAGCCTTACATATAAGCATATGGGAGAAATGGTCAAAAGGCTTACACACAAACTATCAATATCTGCCATACACGTCTTTGTCAAAATATCTCGTTTCAGGGAAAACATGCAACAAAACGAATCAACTATGGTTATAAGCAAAGGCTGTAAAGATACATCGATTTTAAATCAATACGAAATATATACAATCGCAATACAACGGACGCAAATAAGCAAGCGTTCGTTTGTGCGCGACAGAAATACAAATGAACGAAAAAGAGAGCATAATAATCAAAGGAAAACACAAGGTATTAGCCTGATCAAACCCGTTTTGTTGCGGTAAATTTTAAAGAACTCGTCTTGAATTAAAGAAGTTTAAAAGAACAATTCAACCCAAGATGATATTTATAACAAGGGCTGTTTGTTAAACATGCATGCCCCCCATATGGGCTGTCCGTTGTAGTGGCAGCCATTGTGTGAATACGTTTTTTGTCACTGTGACCTTGACCTTTGACCTAGTGACCTGAAAATCAAAAGGGGTCATCTGTGAGTCACGATCAATGTACCTATGAAGTGTCATGATCCTAGGCAAAAGCGTTCTTGAGTTATCATCCGAAAATCATTTTACTATTTCGGGTCACTGTGACCTTGACCTTTGACCTTGTGACCTAAAAATCAATAGGGGTTATCTGCGAGTCATGATCAATCTACCTGTGAAGTTTCATGATCCTAGGCATATGCGTTATTAAGTTATCATCCGAAAACCAATTACTATTTCAGGTCACCGTGACCTTGACCTTTGACCTAGTGACCTCAAAATCAATAGGGGTCATCTGCGAGTCATGATCAATCTTCCCATGTAGTTTCATGATCCTAGGCGTATGCATTCTTGAGTTATCATCCGGAAACCATTTTACTATTTCGGGTCACCGTGGCCTTGACCTTTGACCTAGTGACCTCAAAATCAATAGGGGTCATCTGCGAGTCATGATCAATCTACCCATGAAGTTTCATGATCCTAGGCGTATGCGTTCTTGAGTTATTATTCAAAAACCATTTTACTATTTCGGTTCACCGTGACCTTGACCTTTGACCTAGTGACCTAGAAATCAATAGGGGTCATCTGCGAGTCATGATCAATCTACCCATGAAGTTTCATGATCCTAGGCGTATGCGTTCTTGAGTTATCATTCAAAAACCATTTTACTATTTCGGGTCACCGTGACCTTGACCTTTGACCTAGTGACCTCAAAATCAATTGGGGTCATCTACGAGTCATGATCAATGAACCTATGAAGTTTCATGATCCTAGGCCCAAGCGTTCTTGAGTTATCGTCTGACAACCACCTGGTGGACGGACCGACAGACCGACCGACAGACATGAGCAAAGCAATATACCCCCTCTTCTTCGAAGGGGGGCATAAATATTAAAAATAATCGTGTATTGTAAAAGAAAGCAAAAGTGGAAATTACTACGAACACAATGCAAATGAAAGTAAAAATACATTTCTTAATGTTAGAAAAAAATCAGTTTACAAAACAATAATACAATCCCTGGAATTCACCGACCTGCGGTGAGATTTTCAAATGTTCGATAGCAAGACATACTTGCGCCCCACTTAACATAAACTATAATCGCATTGTTTTAACCAACTTATATTCGTAGTCGTGGGGCGATGTAAATGATGGCAAAATTATACAGGCACTTCTTTAACCAATACAATAGCACAAATCTATTAACAAAGGCAAATCAATACCAGACAACAGAATTATCATACAATCACTATTTACATCAAATCTAAATGGTAAAGGATATTTTAGTACATTTTTATCGATTTACAAACTATTAACGACCCTATCGATCATAGCATCTTTGGCCTAAATAATACTATGAACATATAAAAACGCAATTTTTAATTTCTCTTAAAGAGATGAATAACTCTGTCAAGTGTTTTGAACAATTCAAGTTAGAGAAGTAAGAGTCGTCTTCCTTCTTCGATTCAAAATGTGTTAGTCAATATTACTGACAAGAAATTGCCATCACTTTACTGGATACCTAAATTACATACGACGCCATATAAAAGTCGTTTTATCGCTAATTCAGTGTCTTGTACCACCAAACAATTATCAGTGTATCTTACATCTGCATTGAGTGCTATTAGATATCATATAGCTAAATTTTGTAATAAAATTTATAAAAATAGTAATATTAACCTATTTTGGTCAATAAAAAACTCCTTAGAAGTTATTGATAAAATTGAAAGAAAAAATATAAGGTGTCACAGGTAAGTACTTATGATTTTTCTACTTTGGGCAATCGGTCACTTGCCTTAAATTAAGGACCAACTAATTGTTTATAATGAGAATTCAATACTGCTCCAGCAGCTGGAGTTTCACTTCTTTATATTGAAACAAAGCCATTCGAACTCTCTCACTATTGCTTCGGTATCGATGTGAATAATACTTTGTTCACATATTTAAATAACATTTAAAACGCTCGTTATTTACTCAAAAGGGACCGTCAATCACGAATGACGCAAAAGAAAAGTTCTAAAATACCGTATTTTTTTTACAATTATTAGTTTATATTGATTAAAATCTCACGACTGGTATATTACATTACTTGAAAAAAGTTGTTAATTTTTCATATTTTCAGTATATTCAGTAATAAATTGTATGTGGTACAGGTACCAGGTAACTACCAGTTAACTATAAATAACTAAAGTAGATTGATCATCATCGTCACGTGGTAAACTCACGAATGCAAATTGTGCATGCGTAGTGAATTGTATATATTTTATATATAAAATGATCAATCTACTTGAGTTATTTATAGTGTATATCGTTATGTTACCTATTTTTGCGATGTACTTTCGATTTCACATCGCACAATTTTATTACCGAATATACTGAAAAAATGAACTTTTTTGAAGTAATGTAAGATACAAGTCGTGATATTTTAATTAATATAAACAAATAATTGTAAAACAAGAGGGCCAAGAGGCCCTAGTTCGCTCACCTGAGAGGAGTCGGTTCATTTAATCTTTACCAAACGTCAAACTTTGACCTAGATATTGTCCAGACAAACATCCTGGTCAAGTTTCATTATTATTGAACCAAAACTCTGGCGTATGGAGTGTTTTTGTTTTTGTAAGATTTGAGCTGGTGACCTATATTTTGAGTTGACCCCCCTTACCAAACATCAAACTTTTCTTACAAAAAAAATATTATGACCAAGATTCATAAAACCTGAAACAAAATCGTGACCTCTGAGTGTTTACAAGGATTTTGTATCATATAATGAAAATTTGGACAATCTAAGGGCAATAATTATGCCATTAATTATGTGATTTTGCTCATTATCAAACTTGACTGAGATCATCAAGCAACTTTGATAAAGAATGCTTGAAAAATGTGAATGCTAGAGTGTAAACAAACCAAATGTGGACGGGCAGACGGCGGACAAAGACCTTTCCTTAAACCTGAGCAATCAGGTGAGCCATTTTCCAACATGTCACAGAAATCAATAAAACCAATGTATTGACTGAGTTTCACGATGATTAGGCAAATAATGTGACTAGTGTTCGATCACAAGGTTTCTCTCTAGTCACATAAGGAAAACTGCCCCACCTCCCTGGCAGCCATGTTTTTTGACCGATCGGGGCCATTTGCAAACTCATCTGAGATATATAATAAACCAATCTTCTCACCAAGTTTCATGATGATTGGGCAAAAAATGTGACTTCTAGAGTGTTCACAAGCTTTTTTTACTATGTATAAATATTAGAACCCCCCCCCCCCGGCAGCCATGTTATTCAACTGACCGGAACCAGTCATGATCAATCTACCTATGAAGTTTCATGATCCTATGCCTAAGCGTTCTTGAGTTATCATCCGGAAACCATTTTTCTATTTCGAGTCACTGTGACCTTGACCTTTAACCTTGTGATCTGAAAATCAATAGGGGTCATCTGCCAGTCATGATCATTGTACCTATGAAGTTTCATGATCCTAGGCCTAAGCGTTCTTGAGTTATCATCCGGCAACCATCTGGTGGGCGGACGGACGGAACGACCGACCGACGGACCGACATGAGCAAAAGGGGGCATAAATATATAGTAATTTGTAAGTGTACATCGTTACACACATAACAAACACATCAATTAATCATGTGTGACCATAATAAACGGCCACCGGAAAAACTTTGCGAAACCGAAATTTCGCAAACTTAAGTACCCTTTTTCTTAAAGATTTGCTACTTTGAGACATAGTATGCGATAAAAGTCTTATCGTTGATTAATAATTGGTTATTTTTACTAAAAAAACGCGTTTTCTTCACTATGAAATTTAAAAGCAAAGTTGGGGTTCCCATGGGATTTTTGCATTTTCCCATGGGATTTTCGATTTCCCCATGGGATTTTTTTCTCCCATGGGATTTTTTTCTCCCATAATTTGCAAATGGGAGAAAAATCCCATGGGATTTTGAACATTTTAAAAAACGTGTTTTATTTGCGTTTGCAAGTATTTTAACGTTATTTAAGGACTGTATATTGGTTTTATGCCAATTATATATAAAAATATTTAGTAATAAAAAAATCCCATTTTAAAATGGGAGAAAAAAATCCCATGGGATTTTTTCTTATTTTGAGAGATTTATTCATGAAACTTTAAGAAACATCATATTTTATGAAATGATGAACAACTACGATATTTTAATGCGTTTAGTCGTGTTTAAAAAAAAACCAAAAATCCCATGGGATTTTTAAATCCCATGGGATTTTTAAATCCCATGGGATTTTTAAATCCCATGGGATTTTTTCACCCATGGGATTTTTTTCCAATGGGATTTTTCAGTTTCGTAAGCCGAATAAGTTTCTTAATGCGAAAAACAACAATAAAGGAAATAATAATTATAATTTTGAATAATAAATTGAATAATATAAATAACATAAATATTTTTAAAATGAGTTACAAATAAAGGTTTATGCTAGTAGAACTTATCATTTCTTGTTCGAGCAGATGCTTGAGTCCAATTGGTGAGTATGCCAGCTTAACCAGTATAAATGCATCGCAGACAGACAACGCTGTCATACTGTACACACCGCTGAGTAACAATCTTTATTGCATTTCATTTTGCAACAGAAAATGAACTCCGTAGTATAATTGATCTTATATATGCCCTCTGCTTTTGAAAGCGTGCAACACATTAACATAACAATAAGTCCATGCCAAAAACTATGTGCAAATTCCATTCAAAGCTATATACACATTATAAAGGTCAGATGACCCGCGTCATGCGAAAATGGGTCTTATGTCATATGCGGCCGAAGTTGGTCCATCCTAGCTTGTCCAACCGCGCAGTCTGGTCAGGTACTACGCTGACTGATATATAAAGTCAAGCCATGATTCGTGGTCTCATATCCTAACTCGGTAGCTCCTGTGCGAAACTTTCACCGGAAACGACGGCACCGAGACGGGCGCTCGAACTTTGCGGATGCGCGTTATATGTTATATATAATAGCGCGATGTGTTTTTTCTTGCCCCAAATTAGTAAGCCCAATCAGCGTTTTATTGTGTTCTTTGCTTCTACTATTAACAAGAACTTCAACTGATACGAACATGAATTTTATTTTAATATGTTTATTTAATGCTCGGAAAACTCATTGTATATTTAGACTACTACTTATAAAACAAAGTCGGGTTTTCAACATCTGTTTTCGGCATAAAAATTGTTATTCCAAACCAGATTTTACGCACTTTACTGTACAAAATACCGTTAGGGCCACCGTGGTTACTCATTAAAATCCAGAGGGCGAGAATGCGAGAACGCGAAAGTACGATGACGACAGTGCGACAATACGATGGCGACAATGCGTTCGTACGATTGCGAAAACGCGCTAGTACGATGACGACAATGCGACAGTGCGACAATACAATGGCGGCAGTGCGATAGTACGGGGGCGACAATGCGATAGTCATATCGTACTGTCGCCGTGGTATCATCGCAATGTCGCCATCGTTCTATCGCATTGTCGCCATCGTATTGTCGCACTGTCGCCATCGCATTTTCGAATTGCCGCCATCATACTATCGCGTTATCGCATTGGCACCATCGTACTATCGCACTGTCGTCTATCGCCATCGTATTGTCGCACTGTCGTCATCGTATTTTCGCACTGTCGTCATCGTATTATCGCACTATCGAACTGTAGTATTGTCGCCATCGTACTATCTCACTGTCGCCATCGTATTGTCGCACTGTCGTCATCGCACTGTCTGATTGTCGTCATCGTATTATCGCGTTCTCGCATTGTCGCCATCGTACTATCGCATTGTCGCCATCGTATTGTCACCCTGTCATCATCGTATTGTCACATTGTCGCCATCGTACTATCGCGTTCTCGCGTTCTCGCCCTCTGGATTTTAATGTGTAACCACGATGGCACTAACGGTATTCCGTAATACTGCTAAAGCACAGTATGATTAGGTCACTCCCAATGCTCAAATCTCTATGTCTATTTTAGTAACAACACATGTCTATTGAAGGATATTTAGGTAAAAGTTACATCATTCGTGGTGAATATTTACATTATGACTGATGCTTATTCTAATTTGCTTTATGACAATTCCAACATGCTTGTTGTCTATTCGTTTATACTTGATGATTGCTGCAACATTACATCATTCATGAATAATATTTACATTATGCGTGATGTTTATTCTAACATGCTTCATGACAGTTCCAACATGCTTGTTCTCTATCGGTTATACTTGATGATTGTTTCAACATGCTTGGTGACTATCCAATGTTTGTGTGTTCATTATTCCTGAAACCAGTCATAATCGGTTTTGCCACTAAGCGTCATTAACAACGGCAGTTAGCAACAGGCAGTAAGCAGAATGCAAGTTACTAAATTATGACATCAGGTGGCGCGCGTTTATTTTCCGTATGTTGAATAAATTACTTTTCGGAAAAAAAGCGAAAACATCCGAATCATTTTGACTAGTAAACTGAATAAGCTGAATTAGTTCCCTTCGTTATATAATCTCCATTAAACTAAATACGTTCATTATTGCCATGAAGACCAGTAAGTTTAAACAATGAATTGACTGCCGTGAATGTTTTTGATATTTGTAAGATGCAATTGGCACTCAAGATACATGTATTTTATTCAGAACATAACGGGGCTGATGTGTTGGAATTGTGGCCCTTCCCTAGTCCAAATAATTACAGTAGACGTAATCTACCGATGTGCATTGCATATCGACCTCATATTTATAAAGTAGCCCAAACCCCCATTGCCACAGACCTGTGCGTGAAACTTTCAGATTTCTCTAGTCTGTTTACCATGCTATAATTACAATTTCTATAAACACATATTTATCATTTTATGACTATATAATGTCTGTGGTATACAGAGAAACCTGAAAGTTACAAGTACTCGTGTCTAGTACTGTACAACTATTGTACTCCTCGTTGAGAAAACAACTACTTCATCTACATGTATTAAAATATCATAAAACATAATTTTCAATCAAATTGGAAAAAATCAATAAATAAATGTCATATAAACAGGTTTGTCATGAACGTTGACGTCGCTCTTGGTTACCAGAAAAATTCCCACGCACGGATTTCAACCGTCATTGTTTACAATCAATTAAGTGCATAAGTACTTGTATTTGTATAGTGTTTTTTAAAAGTGTCCAGCTACAGGTGGTTAGCGTGTGGCTATAATACTAGTTAGTGAAAACATATTTTGGAATGATAAGTAATCATATTATAACGAAAAATCAACTTTTCTTAAAAAAAATAAGTTAAATATATATTCAACAAGGTATCCAACTCGAAATCATCCGAAAACGGGATGCATCGTTTTAAACAGCCATTACTTCATCAATTTTGCAGCGATTTTCACGATCTTGGTCTTATTCAACGCAGAAATAAATTTCCTTTCTGGAAATGTATATGTCTTGCAATATTTTTACAAATACTGGGTCAACTTTTAAAAAATAACACGATACACAACTCGCGTGACCCAGCTGTGATCGATCAGACAGTATTCATGACTGAAATCTTCACGGGGAAATGGGCATTTTCCCTGCAAAGTTCACGAACCTCGATACCATAATTCAATAAAACGTATGAAAAAAACATTCTTACCGTGCTTGCTGTAGAATTATGCATCAAAACTAACTGTCCAGCGCATTTTTAAACCTTTGTTTACATACATTTCAACCAACTGACATTTTAAACACAAGAGTGATTTCATTGCTCCAATGCGGAGTTGTGTCTTTACAACTGGAGATTTCATTCATAAATACGGTCTGATCGATAACAACTGGGTCAAGCGAATTATGTATAGCTTTATTTCTTAAAATTTGACCCAGCATGTGTAGAAATATAACAATATATATACATTTCCTAAAAGGAAATTCATTTCTGCGTTGAATAAGACCGGGTCATGAAAATCGCTGCAAAATTAATTTAGTAATGGCTGCTCAAAACGATGCACCCCGTTTTCGGATGATTTCGAGTTGGATACCTTGTTATATATAAAACGGTAGTGATTTTTTTTTATAGAAAATTTGATTTTTCGTTTTAATACGATTATTTATCATTCAAAAAGATGTTTTCACTAATTATTATCATAGCCACACGCTAACCACCTGTGTGTCCAGCACGTGTGCCGGGAGAACAGGGCTTAATGTATTTTTGTTCATCTCTATAATATTTATATCCAATCGGTATGAAAAAATGTCGGTGAACATTATTCCGGTGTTAATTTTTGAAAATATTGAGGCATTCGTTAATTATGGATCTAAAACGGAACATTAATCCGCAAAAAAAAACACCGGGCATATTGCATATTAGATCGGACACATGAAATTATTTCGAAAGAAAGCAATAAGAGTTTCAATTCTACATGAGTAAGTCTCGATGTGCACGATTACGCTCTTACTGCTCGTATATATTTGACTCTTGGCAAATACCTAGTGTTTTATTTTGCTTAATCTAAATTGTGTCATGCATCTATATGTACTTAAAGCAGCATGACCAACAGCTCTTTCATATGTGAAAGAGATTGACACGAAATACCTACCCATCTATAATAAAGTTTATATGTGCACTTCAATATTATAGTTTTAAAGCATTTTATGTGGTGCAATATAAAAGTACTCTAGTAAATTTGAAATTATGTAATCGATTTCCTCTCAACATACATGCAAAGTTCCAGATAACTTTTTCAGCAAAATCTTGGTTTACACTCTATAATAATCCAGCCTTAAAGTCTATTATTAATTCTTTTTTTCAGGTAAATATAATTTTTGGCACATCCGCATTTAGGTTTATAGTCTAAGAAGAGCTAATGACAATTGCCGGGTTACAGCAGACTTTTTGCGATAAAAGGACCAGATAATGGAAAACGTTCGGCTTTTCGACTGTTGTAAAGATGGTCTGTTATTCATAATAACGTTAAAGTGCTGTTGATTTCATAATTGTAATGAGGGCCTAGACGAGTGGGAACTCATTGATAAAATGTTTACATTATATGCATTGATATTGAGTTTTACGCATGATCACACATTTTGAATTCTTATTTTATTTTTCCAATGTGTAACCGTACGCACAGAATTTAAGTCTACTTTTTTACTAAATTTAATTCAATTTTTTACGACTTTAAGCGTCTTATCTGGAGCTCTGCATACATGCATTAGTAGCATATATTGAAATATATCCATAGACTTTCTTTGGTTATTGAAGGTAAATTACTGTACAAAAATTATGGTTAGTCATTAACCAAAAAAAAGTTAAGTCTACAAACACGCGGTTAATTTCGGTTCAGTAGCAAATATCTTACAAAGGTGCGCAACTTCTCCTATAACATAAAATTTCCGTTATACGCCGTAAATTTCCGTAGTCCTCCGTAGTATTTCGGAATGACTGTCAATTGACATCATTGTATCATGCATGATAGTATGTTGCTTTGTGCTTGGGTGAAACTCACATCTTACCATCGCGTTAATTTATTAAACGCATTAATATTTGATTTCATTATGCACTGCGCCTATTGCACAAGTCTCTCTGCACAAACCAACATACACATATGCAGCATGCAATTAACGAACAAGAATGTTGCATCTGTACACATGCATGATACCATTAAGCAGAATGTAAATAGACATTGGACATCAGGCAAGATGTAAGTGTCATCAAGCATGAAAAGGTGTCTACATACTAATTGAAAGTACCATCAAGAATCATGACACAGTCACAAAGAAGGATGTAATTTTTACCTAAATACCCTTCCATATTTGTCGGCACTGTGTGTTTGCTTAATTTCACTGAAGAACGTCTACTGGTAAATCTTACAAAAAAAGTGATAAATAAGACTGAGTAGCAATTTTTTCGGCGTTGCTGTTTAACGTCAAATTTGGCCTTTCAACGAACTTCTTAAAAGCCCATTGAATTTTAATGAAGAAGTTTCCCGCTTGTAGGTCCGAATGAATTAAATCAAATTTTGCAATTGGCAATTTGATAGAAATCCCCATTAAACATTGCACATAGCTTTCTGAAATAAACAGGCCACATTGAACGCATTCACGATATCCAACAGCTCTCTTTGCAAAGACCTATCTAGTGTTTCTTGGCCGTGTAAGATCTATAATTAGAACATCGTCACCTAAACATCTACTAATAGAAGAGCATATTTTGGGGAAACAAATTCAATAAGAGTATAAAACCTCCACGATCAATAATGTGTAGTTTGTTAAAGATATCACGGCAGTAAAAACATAGCACTTTAAAGAGACCACAATCTGGTACATTTGGTCAATTGTTGCGTCCGTGGCGGACAATACATTTTTAAAAAGAAAGCGTACAAAAAAGCAAACACAAAGTTCTCCGTAAGCTTGTTTTAATCTTAAAAACACATAATCGACAGTCATTCCAGTCAAATACAATACTAACAGTCAGCACTCTAGAGATCAAAATTGCGGATATAAATATTTAATTCAGGGATATCAAGTGTATCAAGTTCGAATTCCGGAAAAAATAGCCGGTAGTCTGGGGCATTAGGTCCCTTACAGGGATAAAAGGTAAATCCCCGCCCGAGCCGTAGCTAATTGATTTATTGTAGTCTTTCTAGTTGCAATTTCTGGTGAGTACAATGCGGAATATTACGGATATTTGCAACATGTCGAAGATTTTCGGAAAGTAGCGAAGAGGTTTTCGTCAGTTAATATTCATGTCCGTGCCGGCCGCTAACTTATCAGAATCAATAAAAAAGAACCAGGAAAAATCGGTACCGATCGCAAATTTCCGGAATTCCGATAAAGCTTCAACATAATTTGTTCTCAAATGATCGCGTACTCGAACGAATCTGTCCCTACGCCTCCAACTCCCTTTTAATCTCATCGGACGTACATTGATCTCAAAATCTATCCTTGACGACTCAAATCATATTTCCTGAATAGTTTGGCCTATTGACGTCCCTGTAATTATAACAATGGTCTTTTGGATAAACACCGCTAAGTTGTTGCAATATAATAACCGTTTAAAATAGTTACCGGTTTTCATTTAATAAAATGATTAAGTCATATTCGAGATTTCAGCGATTGCCAATATTTTGCTTTTGTTTCTCATAAGCATATGGTGCTTGGTATCTGCTATTGACTCCTATGTAGATTGCAAATATTACATAACCCTTACAGCGGCCGAGCGCAGATATCTGCATTTGGCCGCTAAAAACAAAAATCTTTGCGCATTAATTTAATTCAAATCTCATTATCATAATCAAAATCATCATCATCGTCGTCGTCGTCACTACTACCACCACCACCATCATCATCATCATCTTCTTCTTCTTCTTCTTCCTCCTCCTCCTCCTCCTCCTCATCATCATCATTAACAACAACAGCAACACCAACTTAACATCATCATCAAACAACAATAAACATCGGTAGCATACAATGTGCTTCATCAACCATACATAATTATATGCGTTAAAACACCATAATAGAACAGCATGAATGAAGCTGTCTATTACTCTTTTATATTTCCTATACCAATATTTTTTTTCGTTAATTGAAGGACTAGTTGAAATCTTCTATAAAAGCCCTCCCACCCCCCCCCCCACCCCAAAATAAAAAAAAATAAAACATAATAATAATAACCCTAGCAAACAACAATAAACATAGGTTAGTTAGTATACACTGTGCTTTAGCAACCATGCATAATGAATGTTTATGACTTCGGACCGTTGTGATCAAATTTAAAAAAGCAAGATTGTATGTATGCGGCACACAACACATAGATAATTATAGTTTTATACCTTAAACGTAGTTCATCAAAATAAAGATAAGTTATTATCTATGTAATACTTAAATTAGGTTTATAACGTATGCATATTTGTCTAAAACTTGTGAAATGTGATTCGTAAGCCGACGACAACAGTATCATTCGGACCCTTCTCCCCACCTAACAATCGAGATTAAACACCTGTGGAGATCCCGATCTTATCAATGAATAAACCGGTTCAATGATGTCAAGTCAAATAAAACATACTATTACTATCCAAATAAATATCTATCAAAAAATGTAAATTGATATACCTACTTAACTAAAACTAAACTTAAACGATTAGCAAGAAAAATATATAAAGAAGAAGCAGGCAAAGTAGACAAATTAATTGTAACATATGTTTTCTCAGTCTCCCACTGTTGAACAATATAAATAGTATTTATCGCCACCCCAAAAGGGATCTTTATCACACGTTTGGCTCAACTAATATATAATTGTGACAGGACAAACTGTCAACAAATACCTTGTAATGTTTTATAACATAACTCCAATCAATGGTCAACTTCCAAGGAAACTGCGGCATGTTAAAACTGTTGATTATGACAAAATGTTGTTTAGTACAAATCAGTACAATAGCGTCTGTTATGTGGCCTATACTAATCCAGTTAAATAAAACTTTAATCGCAGAAAAGTTTAGATTCTTTACACCTTTAAAGGGGCCTTTTCACAGATTTTGGCATTTTTTTAACTTATTCATTAAATGCTTTATATTGATAAATGTAAACATTGGATCATAAAAGCTCCAGTAAAAAATCAAGAAAAAAAAAAAAAAAGGAAATGTACATTGCCCGGAGCAGGGTTCGAACCAGTGACCCCTGGAGTCCTGGCAGAGTCCTGTAGTATAAACGCTTAAGCCTACAGAGCTATTCCGCCGAGTACACATTCTCGACGTATTTTATACCTTATATAAGCAATCTTCGTAGTTTCACAAAATTTAACGACAAAAACAGAACTCTCCAAATTATTAAATCGTTTCGCGTTGCAACGCTTTATAATTTTTAGGTTTTAAAATCGTCAAAAGATGCATATAATGGCTATATTAGAGCATGGTTAATGTTCAGTATTACTGTTTCTTCACAAATATCATAACTAAAACGAAAACTTACGAATCTGAAACAACTTTTTTCAATTTTGTCAATTTACCAAAGCGTGAAAAGATCCCTTTAAGAAAATATATATAACAGTTCTTTCCTGTTTTAACAAAATGATACATTTAAAAATAAATTATGAAGCATCGCTAGCAATATTAGAAAGAGAAGTAGAAGGAGAATTATTATCAATAGTAGCAGTAGCAGCAGCAGCAGCAGTAGCAGCAGCAGCAGTAGCAGTAGCAGAATCAGTAGCAGTAGCAGTAGCAGTAGCACTAGCAGTAGAAGTAGAAGTAGCAGTATCAGTAGCCGTATCAGTAGCAGTAACACTAGCAGCAGCAACAGCAGCAGAAGCAGCAGCAGCAGCAGTAGCAGTAGCACTATCAGAAGCAACAGCAGCAGCGGCAGTGGCAGCGGCAGTGGCAGTGGCAGTAGCAGTGGCAGTAGCAGTGGCAGTAGCAGTAGCACTATCAGTAGCAGCAGCAGCAGCAGCACTGGCAGCGGCAGTGGCAGCGGCAGTGGCAGCGGCAGTGGCAGCGGCAGTGGCAGTGGCAGTGGCAGTGGCAGCGGCAGCGGCAGCAGTAGCAGTAGCAGTAGCAGTAAGAGTAGCCGAAGCAGTAGCAGTAGCGGCTTTTTGCTTTTTTGTTTTAGAAGTGTTTGTCGTATAAGAAGAACGCAAGGAAGACAAATTAATTGTAACATGTGTTATCTTAGTCTCCGTTGTAGTAGTATTTGTTGTATCTACACAGCCATTTTTCAGTCACCTGAGAGACATGTTTTTATAAGAGATTTAATTGTGGACCAATACATCGTGTATTAATATCAGTGTACCCACTGGGACACCACATGGGGCGAGGATTAACAGATAAACTAGGCCTTTAATAAATTATGCGCCTAGAGGCAAACAATACTATAACTTACTGATAATTTTAGGATTGGGATGTGTTTGTATCTTATTTGAAATTAGCTAGCTTAATTCAAAAACTAATTATAGCCTCAATATTATCACAAGAACATCATCACATATTCATTGTGCAATATATAATCGTATCACCATCACAATATGCCAGAGCGTTAGTTTTTATTGTGCATACATATCCTACAGCAACATTTACAAAACGTATTACAAACCAACCGCTCAAGCTTTAATTAAGATTGATTTCAATTTATATTATGACATACATTAAAGATCACTGTCAATTAATTAAAAAATAGCTTGATGCTTCGTACTCAGCGATTTAAATAAAAGAAACGTTGCGTACACAATAATTGGGGTTAATAAAAAAAGTCTGCAATTAAAATAATCAAATTTAAATAATACTAGATTTAGTTTCAAATTGTCGCTCAAAAAATGTATCAGTTATATCAGTTACTAGGGAATCGATTTGTTTAATCTCCGCAATCCAATAATAATTATGGTGTTTGTATGACAAATTAATAGCTATTCGTCATTGAATGTATGATACTCATAAAAATATTGAAACAATAACCACAACAACAACAACAACATATGTGATTATGTATATATCTTCTTCAGATACTCTGTGTCATACTTTCAAAATTATCCTCATAAGATTCATAATAATAAAATAAACACTATTGCAATCTTAGTAAAAACCAACTTAGCCGTGATGCTAATGATTTTATGTTCAGTATGCGTGTACATTTCAATATTATATAACAACAAGTGTTCACAAATACCTATGTTTAATAAATATTAAAAACATGAGAACCAATGAAGTTATTTCATTTTAATAGACTAGTTTTACCGTGTGTGTACATTCATATAAAATCTTTTGAAAATCACACTTGAGATAATGTCTTTAGGTTTTGCTATTTCTAATCGATTTAAACACCATAAAACC